>NC_081569.1:114694181-114813413 GCF_022355385.1 Mustela nigripes
CTGGAATTCTGAGACCGGGAAGGCCCTGGGACAGAGCTTCACATCTGAAGGCATTTGAAGGCCACTTACTGAGCCTGTCTATGCACATATTTCCAAGGAAATGTAATAAACTTCCTTAATGATACTCACCTCCCCTGAGGTTTACCTGCTGACCCACACATGCCCACCCTCCACAGAGGTGCAACAATGCTGATGATTGGGAAGGTGGCAATGCTGGGTGTCTGGGTTTGCCTTTGGGCTGCGTATGTACATCCTGAGTGTGTGCGCGTGTGAGCTCATGCACGCGTGTGTGTACACGTGTGTATGATAGCAATGGAGGTACAAGCGATACTTCTCAGGGTCACCATCCACACCGGGAGCACCCAGGTCAGGTTTCCCACAGTTCTCCGCGAGGCTGATGACACCTACACCCAGGAAACCACCCGAGAGCCTGGCTCATTGACTTGAATGGCGAGGCAAGTCCTGTGGGGATCCTCAGGGGCTTGTCTGAGAAGAGCTATGAGCATTCGTAATAACAAAAGCAGAAAACATAACAACAGTCCATCTTGGCGCCCGGGCTGTAATGGCTCATTTACTCTCGCAAGGGGAATGGAGTTCTAATGACAAATCGTAATGCTGCACAGCAGGCCGGGTTGTGTGCTGTAAATTATTTTTGAAAGAGGCACTATGCCTTAATAAAAAGAAGAGTGTTCTCTGCTGTGGAGGGAGAGTGCCTGGAGCCCTACCCCACTTCCACCCCCTTCCTGAGCAACCTGCCCCACCCGCAGACCGGCTCTTCCCTCTCAGCCCATGAAGATCCAGCAGCACATTTCACAGTGCGTTTTGGAGCAGGCACCCCCTTTCTGTCGGCGAGTGCAAAAGGATAAAGCTGAATTTCACAAGACCCAGAGCCAAAGGGCACAGGGTTCAAAGGGCGCTGAGCTGCTCATTTGCCCCTTTGGGACTTCCTGATCCTCTTCCACACAGGAGGAAGGAGCACTGAGAACTGTGCTGGACTGATTTCGAGGCGAGCCAGAGCTCCACGCTCACACTGTCAAAATCTTTGAACAGCCCGTGGGGATAAGAGGCAGACGCCACAGAGGCACCGTGGCAAAGGCGTGCTCCCCGGGCAGCCAGGCCCTTGCCACATTTCCCAAGCCCCCTTGCGGTTGGATTGGGCCATGTACTCAGTCTGCGCCGAAGTGAAACGCGTCATTCCAAGGTGAAGGCAGCTAAGAGCCAGTGTGACTCCTCCCTCTGTCTCCATCCTTTCCAAATGGAGAAGCCATCAGCAAAAGGAGGGCAAGAGGTCCCGCCTTCGGCTTCGTGTCCAGCGAACGAGAGAAACACCGTCCGGCAAGGAGGATTTTTGTTAACTGCAGTCCACTCCAGACTAGCCTCACCAACAAACGTGCCACGATCTCAAGGGCCCACACCCGGAACTGCATTCTGTGGTACCCAGTAGCTCGACCCCCACTCTGCTCCCCAGCATTAGCCCTGCCTGCCCTGAGCCCCGACTGGGGAGTGATGTCAATGCCATCAGACAGGCCTGCGTCTCCCTCTGGCTCTGCCACTTCCTCGGCAATCTCAGACAGGTACCCTAGCCTTTCTGAGCCCCAGTTTCTCCATCTGTAAAACAGGAACACCTGTTTTGACAGGCTGTTGCGAAAAGTAAGGTAATCTTTATAGAACCCCTCCGGCACTTCTTGACACATCATAGGTGTTCCAAAAGTATCGATTCCTGCCTTTTCTTTTCCTTTCTTCCTTCTCAAGATGAAATGCAGTTCTGAACGAAGTGAAGCTAGTTGGCTTGTGACAGCCTAGCCAGCAGAACAGGTTCCACCCGGACTTAATGCTGTCCAGATTTCTGAGTATCTGCATGGGCCACTTGGTGGCTATGTTTCTTTGGACAAGCTACATAATATCTCTATACCTCAGTTTCCTCATCTGCACAGTGGGAGAGCAAAGGGACTTCACTCATTTGGTCATTCAGAGGATTAAACAAATTATATTAACTATGTAACTTGCGTGATAAGAGTGCCTGGTACATGGAACCACTACCCATAAACATCTTTTAAAATAATAATAATTATTATTATTATTATTTAATTTTTATTAAATAATTTTATTATTTTTATTGGAATATGCCCCTTGGCTAATCTCACCTTTGAAAGGCTGTCTCTCGGGAGGGTCTCATCTGTGTATGTATGAATTTGGGAAAACCTAAGATCCAGAAATGTTACTCACATATAACAGAAAACAGGTCACATATTTTACCATGCCCTAATGTGTTTTAAAGTACTCTTCATCTCTAGGCTGGCTCTCAAGATTCTATGGTCTGCTCTTCTTAAGCATTTTGGCTTAATAGGAATGAGAGATAAAATTTTAAAAAGAAGAAATGGGGGGCGCCTGGGTCGCTCAGTGGGTTAAAGCTTCTGCATTCAGCTCAGGTCATGATCTCAGGGATCGAGCCCCGCATCAGGCTCTCTGCTCGGCAGGGAGCCTGCTTCTTCCCCTCTCTCTGCCTGCCTCTCTGCCTACTTGTGATCTCTGTCTGTCAAATAAATAAAAAAAATCTTTATTTAAAAAAAAAAAAAAAAAAGGAGAGAGAGAGAAGAAAAGGAAGCCCTGTCCTGACATCCAAGTTAAAGTTTGCTCTGCACTTGGTGCGTCCACTCATTTATCCTCTAGGCATTTACTCAGTGCCTGCTGAGTTCCAGGCATGGGGTCAAGCACCTGGGTGAGTCATTGTCCTCACAGTCTGACAGGGATGATAGACACATGAATGGACAGTTGTGCAGTAACGTGAGTGGGAGAGTGGAGATTTGTAGAGTATTTCAGGGAAGACCAAGAAAGGATACCCAAAGCAGACTGGTGGAGGGGGGAGGCGTTTGTGTACGTCTCTGTGTGTGTGTGTGTAAAGACTTCCCAGAGGAGGTGACCTTCAGCTGAGTTTTATAGAGTAGGTAAGATCTTCTGGGCAAGAAAAGAGAGAGGGCATTCAAGGTAGATGGACTAGCCCAAAAGCACAGAGCTATTATGGGGGCACCTGGAGGGCTCAGTCAGTTAAGCACCTGATTCTTGGTTTCAGCTCAGGTCCTGGTCTCAGAGTCGTGAGATGGAGCCCTGCCTCAGGCTCCACGCTCAGTGCGGAGTCTACTTGACAGTCTCTCTCTCCCGCTCTGTCCCTCCCCGCTGGGCTCACGCACACATGCACACATTCTCTCTTTCTCTCTCTCAAATAAATAAATCTTAAAAATAAAGAAAGAAACACTAAGTCATGGGCAGGGCCCAGGGGCTGTGATGTGCTGCTAAAACACAAAGCCTAAAGCAGCATGAAGGGAGATGAGGCGGGTGAGGCAAACACGGCCACGTCACAGATGGTGCCGTTTCTCCGGGTGCCTGTGTCTCGTGCTGCTAGTGACTTTAGTGGGAGGCACTAAAGGGTTTCAGAGGCAAGGTTTACTCTGGTGACCATGTGGAGGACGGACTCGGAGGACAGGCTAAAAACACAGACCATTAGGGAGGCATGGCCGTGGGAGAGGATAAAGGTGATGAAGGCCTGATGTACAGGTAGTGACGGGCAGATGGAAAAGAGAAGGGGTGAATTCCTGGGGACATTCTGAGACCAGTTTGTGAGAACAAGTTGTTGGGAAGAAGGTCATGGAGTTGGATTGGAGGCAGAGCCAAGCGAGCGTGGCTTAAAAGAATCCCAGATGAGGGCTAATGTTAGCAGCTGAGGAAGAGCAGGCTCTCTGGGGAACGTGACCCTGCAGCACGCGGTGGGGAGATGGGGGAACGTTCGTGCAAGGTCGAGCAGGCCCTGGGATACAGGGCTAAAGATAAAGATTTGGGTCTCATCGGTCCAGAAATTGTGGACACAACCTGAGCAGATGAAACAGACCAAGGAGACCTTACTGCAAGGAGGCAGAGGTGGGACTCTGAGGAGCACCAATATACATGGGATGTGATGGAGAAAAAGCCACCAGTGACAGAGACAGGACAGAAGGGCCAGGAGAGTGTGTTCCATTCTGGAGTAGGTGGGGGTACAAAGCTTCCAGAAGGCCAGTGATCAGCCAGTGACCAGTGATCACCGGTCAAATACAAACACCTTGGATGATCTCAGAGAAGTCATACTGCAAATGGCCAAGGAGTGAAGGGACATGGGGACCCAGAGATGGTGAGACATCTGAGAAATCCAGATGGGAACTAGAAGTGTGCGAGGGAAAGAGCTGAAGTGACGCAGGAGAAGAGGCAGAGGGTGGCGCTTCTGCAATGCTTCGGAGCCGTGCAAGGCTTAGTTAGATGCTCAAGCTTCCATTCCACTGTGTGGCCTGGAGTAGGTCATGTCAACCCTTAGCCTGTTTCTTCATCAGTAAGGGGATCACAATAAAAGCTAGACCACAGGGCATACAGTAGGTGCTCAATAAATGGAGATGGTTTTCTAAAAAAGGAGAGGAGAGGTTTTCTAAAAAAAAAAAAACAGAAGTGAGGGACGCCTGGGTGGCTCAGTTGGCTGGGCAGCTGCCTTTGGCTCGGGTCATGATCCCAGGGTCCTGGGATCGAGTCCCACATCGGGCTCCTTGCTCGGCAGGGAGCCTGCTTCTCCCTCTGCCTCTGCCTGCCTCTTTGTCTGCCTGTGCTCGCTCGCGCTCTCTCTCCCTCTGTCTCTGGCAAATAAATAAATAAAGTCTTTAAAAAAAAAAAAACCAGAAGTGATAGGGACAGACAGGCAAATTCAGACACTGATCCTCACATCGTCAAACTGGGTAACAGAAGAACTGCCTACTTCTCCTGCTGAAACTGGGAGAAATCATGAGTTTCCTAGACCCTTGCAACTGATGACAGGAAAAGCATTGGTTACAAAATGTGACAGAGCCTGCAATTGTTTAGGAAGGCACCATGTCTGTGTGAAAGTCAGGCTGACATTCAGGGATAGTAGAAAGTAAAGGTCATGGTGACAGTTCGGAACTGGAAAGAACGGTCCAAGAACAACGGAAGAAACAGAAAGCCCACCCATGACACAAGGTCCCAGGCAAGAAAGGAGAGGCTGTGGCCCAGGGCTGGCTCTAAAGAGGAGGAGGGCCATGAGGGCCCCACGCAGCCTCCTGGGAAAGTTCCCATGTGAGCAGATTCTCATCCTCAGTGGGGAGGGATGTGCCATCATCCCTTTGCCCATTCACTATCCAGTGGAAGAGCTGGAGTCCAGAATGGCTAACATGTGGTTAATGGCAGAGCTAGAGCTAGAACCTGGGTCCCTTGGCTCTGTCCGAGGCACCTGTTGGGTTGAAATGAGTTAAAAATGAAAGAATTAGCTTGTCTTGTTTTGTTGAGTTCCCCTTATGGCAACCACTTCTTGCTGGACTGGAATGAGAAAGAGGAAACCCAACTGGAACGGAATGCCTCCAGTTGGAGAAAGTGGCAAACCCAGTAAATGCCGCAGCCTTTGTTTTACATTTGGGGGGACACCCTCCTGTGCTAGACGCTGCTTGAGTTGACTCGTGAGACTCCTAGCGCATTAGTGCTAAAAACAAAAACAAAACCAGGAACAGCTAACTCATTTTACAGATGAACAAGTCAGTTTGCCAAACACACAGGGAGCCCACAGCCAAGCTGAGACTAGAATTGAGGGGCTCAGACTTCCAGCCCCAGGAGCAACGCTGTCTGGGTGCGGCCTGGGCAAGCAAGCGGAGCTCCGGCGGCTTCCCCTGGTGCTCCAAGCAGCTTGAAAGGCAAACGTGGAGGAAACAGGAAGCTCTTTGTCCCATTCTCCAGCTGCCTCTCGGGGTGGCCTTTGGAGGGGGCAATCCTGGGCAATGTGGTATTCAGAGATGGGTGTCTGATTGCCCAGATAAATTCAGCTCTTTGCTTTGCTGCTGAATCCCTAGCCGCTGTGAGCAAGCGTGTGCTGTTCTTTAGTCCCAAGGGAGGGGGGAACAAGACGGTAGATGGAGGAGTTCAGGTCATCACAGCCCATCCTCCGGCATCTAGGGACTGACCACCCGACAGGACGAGACCTCCAAATCCTTCCCACGAGGCCAGCCGGCAACTCACCTCTCTCTGCTACCTGTCCCTGCCAACACTTGTCACTCACTCACTGCTGTCTTCTGTTTCTAATTTACTGCCAGGTTTGACGCTTAGTAAAACCACGAAAACATGACAGGAAATCCTTCCTTCCTCAAGCTATACAACCCACCCCCAATCTCCCAAACCAAAGAGATGTCTTTTTAAGTTATACGGGGGTGGGAGGCTTCCCTCCCCACCAGCATGGTAGTAACTCTGAGGCAAGGTTGGCTTGGTGCCTTTGATGGTCACCTTCGCCATTTGTTCAAGGTCAAAGCAATGAGGTCCTCAAGGGAAAGAGGAAAGAAACAAAATAGGGTGTTGAGTGCTGCTTAAAGCTCCCGTGCGCGCGCCCAGCTCGGGCAGAAGAGCCTCCACTGTACAGGCTAGACAAATGGTCCTGATGCCATATTCTCAGGGGGTTGACCTGCAGCCACCCCTTCGTCCACTGTCACCCCGAAAAAAGCGACAAAAGGGCTAGGGCCTCCTTCCGGCAAAGGCAAACGCTCTTGGATGGTATTTTGCTATTCAGAGCAAGATGCAGGGAGGCTGGAGAGGAGCAGACACGGAGCGTGTCTTTTGGCAAAGTCCATACACGGGTGGGAGAACCCAGGATGGGGGGTGCACATCAAATGTTGGGGACAGGAGGGACCCACAGTGCTCAGTCCCAAAGCCAGGATGCCACTTCTGATGGTTATCATCCCAAACTCCCAAATCTCATTGAACTGTCAGGGATTCAAACCCAAAAGGGCAAGTGAATACAAGCTTAAGGGGATGCTGTGAAGAAAGTAGCTCCAGGAGAAACAAAGCTGCTGGGGCTTGGGCGCCCTCCTGCCGGGAACGCGGAAGAAAGTGATAAGGCAAGAGAAGGCCATGGACATGGAGGGTCAAGCTCAGGGAACAGTTCTCTTTTGAAAGGTTGGCGTTTAGCCCACTTTTTACTCCAAGCCCCATCCTGTCCTCAGCTTTATGGACTTCTCTTACTGCCCCCTGCCCCTCCACAACCCACCCCTAGAATTCCCCTCTGTCTTTCTTTCTTCCAATCGGTTCCTGTGAAGGGAACTTGCGACCCCCTAACCCCATTTTGCTGGCATTTTTGGCTCTTTGCTTTTGGTTCTGCTCCAGCACTGAGATGGAATTAAATTAAGCATGCCCTCCTACAGTTAGTCCACAGAGCAATTGTGACATCGGGACGCTTTGCCTTGAATCTTCACTGCTCTTTCTTTCCTGAACACATTCTCTCTGCTGTCTTACTTGCTGTCTTGTCTCATCTCCCGATCAGTAGGTGCTTTTGGGAAAGGTGCTCTGGCCGACTGTTTCCTCTCCCACAGATGTTTGCATTTTAACAAAATGCTTTCTGACAAAAGAAGGCTTTTTTACTTATGATATTTTATTTTTTTTTAAGATTTTATTATTTATTTATTTGACACACAGGAAACATGTGTTTTAAGATTTTATTATTTATTTATTTGACACACAGAGAGAGATCACAAGTAGGCAGAGAGGCAGGCAGAGAGATGGGGAGAGGCAGGCTCCCTAATGAGCAGAGAGCCTGATGCGGAACTCGAACGCAGGACCCTGAAATCATGACCTGAGCCGAAGGCAGAGGCTTAACCCACTGAGCTACCCAGGCACCCTACTTATGATATTTTAGACAGAAGCAAGATGATGATGGTGACTGGGAGTGGATTTTCATTCCTGCATTTTCCCCATTCTGTGATTCCCCAACCAAACCACTTCTGGCCCCAAACCTGGTCCTCTCCAAGTTCACCCAAGGAAAGTCAATAATACCATCACCCCTTGCAACTGAAGTAAAAAGCCCAAATGCCATCCCCATGATCTTCCTTTCCCTCGTCCCACAACCAGAGGCACATCTTGTCACTCTTCCTGTTTTCTGATGTCCCACCTCCACTGCTGTCACCTTGGTCTGTGCCATCATCACCTCTCACCGGAACGGCCCTTCCAACAAGTCACTTGCTCTTGACCAACTTCTGTCCTCACCCCCCTTCCACCACAGCAGCAGCTCATCCCTACACAGCACACATCACGTCACACCATCTACCTGCTCTAGACCACTCAGGACTTGCCTGTAGAATAACATTCACACTTCTCGCCACGGTGAATCTGGGTCAACTTGTGTCCCACTGAGATTTCGGTGCTGAAGTCCTAGCCTCTAGTGCCACAGAATGTGGAAGCAGGGTCGCCACAGATGGGATCAGTCAGGTTAAGATGAGGTCGGAGTGGAGTGGGCTGGGTCCCCAACCCAGTGTGACTGCTGTCCTTCTAAGACGGTGGCCATGGAAAGACAGAGACACCCGGGAAAAATGCCACCTGTTGAAGGCAGGTTGGAGTGGCACAGCTACAAGGCAAAGGATGCCAAAGATTGCCAGCAACCCACCAGCAGAAGGAGGAGGCCACGGAGGATCTCCTACGGTGGGAGCACAGCCCAACTTCAGACGGCAGGCCTCCACCATGGTGAGACCACAAATTTCAGTTGTTTGACGCCACTGGGCTTATGGGACTTGCTACAGCAGCTCTAGAAAGCCGATACACATGGCTCCTAAGAACCTGTGTGAAGAGGGTTCTGCCCACTGCTCGGAACCATGTGGTGCCCTCTGACCCTTACTCTAGCTACACTGGCTTCTTCTTCAATTTCTAGAACACAGGAAGCCCATACCACCTCTGGGGCTTGAGCATACTAGTCCTTTGCCAGGAACATTTCTCTGCGTCCTCTTCATGTAATTGGCATTTTCTTCTTTCTCCAGTTTTGCTTCAAATGTTGCTGCTTCAGAGGGACCTTTCCAGACCATCCGACCTCCATAAGTTTAAAGCATCCTGCTCCTTTCCTTGCCAGTATCCATCTCAACCTGAAGTTATTCCCCAGGTGGAGCTGTCGGTTTACCTCACTCTTCCACAAGAACATCAGCTGTATCCGGGCACGGACCGTCTAATGGGATTGTTGCTTTGAGCCAAGCTCGCTTAAAGCCAACTTGCTGTCTAGAAAGAGTTTGTTCACCAACACATCCTTCTCACACGGTGCTTGGCACATGGAAGGTGCTCGATAAATAACGTTTTGAGTGAAGGATTGGGGTACATCCTGTCATACCTCCCTTTTGATGAAGGAAGGAGCGCCCCCACTGAGCAGCAGGGCTCGTCAGTGGAGGTGACTACGTGGCTTTGCTGGAATTAGGAACAGAATTGGAAACCAGGCCTCTAAGACTTAAAACGCAGTCTTTTTTTCCCCCACCCCAATTCTCATGCTAAGAATATCATGAAAATCTGTTTATATATCAAGTTTTTATAAGTCAAGTCATATTTTTAAGGGACTGAGGGAGCCAGCCACTTAAAAGGAATCCTGAGCTAACCTAATTGGTAAAATGAGCAACAATTTCCTCAGCCATCATTTGTGAAAACTCAGCTTTGTGCTTGTGGAGGTAGCCGGCATCGAGGCACGGCCCTGATTCCTGCCTCTGGAAACACAAGGACGCTTATCTGTACCACATGCTCAGAGGTGGATGAAGATTTCATATACGTCCCTTGCCTTCAGCCCACTTTCAGGGTTGGACGCCCAGTGATCTGCTCCACAAAACAACCCACCAGGCCTCTAAGACTGGTTTGAAAGCTGGTGGAGACTTTTTTTTCCCTCCCTCCCTCCCCCCAGCCCTCAATGTGGAAACCTCTCGGCACCTCGTTGCTTTCACGCTCTGGGGAAAATGGGATCTTCACTCCACCTCCACAAGCGAGAAGAACCGGCGACGTAGCATGGCCTGTCCTCCTTCTCCAGGCTGGGCATTGATTCAGGTCCACGGTGCCTCACTCCATCATGCCTGGTGGTCCCCTCATATGTCTTTCCTGGGGCTCTTCAGGGAGGAGCTGTGGGAGGCAGATGTTCCCTGGGATCTTGCTTTCAGGAGAGGGGAGGCAGCAGGGAAGGGGGTGTCCCTGCTCACACAGTCAGCAGCCACAGACCCTGGCCTTAAGGGATCCTGTGGCCGCAGAGCTTCCTGACCGCCTGTGGGATGCTGTGGGGCCGTGAGCTCCGGGCCACAAGAACAGCCTGTGGTTTCTCAAAGAAAGGGAGGAGCTGCTGAGAAAGGGGCTTCCGAGCTCTAGAACATCATTGCCACAGGGTCAGGATTTTACCTGCTCTGCTCACTGTCGCGTCTTCAGTACCTCAAGTAGGAGGGCTTAGACATCTTTGTTGACCGGAGGAAGGGAAGAATGAATGATCGCACATGCTTCCCACCAGCCATAAAAATCAGCTTTGAGGTGATGCACGCTTCTTTGAACCTTTCCTGCTCTGAGCACGTAGTTCTGCTCACTGTACCACCTACCTAAGTCAAGCAGATTAATGAGGTGCCTGGGTGGCTCAGTTGGTTAAGCATCTGCCTTCAGCTCAGGTCATGATTCTGGGGTCCTGGGTTCGAGCCCCACATCAGGCTCACAGCTTCATGGGGAATCTGCTTCTCCCTCCCACTCTGCCCCTCGCCCTGTCCCCTCTCCCCCCACTCATGCTCTCTTTCTTCTCTCAGATAAATAAATAAAATCTTAAAAAAAAAAATCAAACAGATTAAATCTTGTTTCCAACCTCTCCCATCACCGCCCTGATTGTAAGCTCCCAGAAAGTAGGGGTTCGGGGCCCTGCCTACAACAATCATCTCTTTCCTTGATCCCCAAACCTGAAGTTATCCAACCATGTGCCCAGCCCTGGAGTTCAGAAAAAGTGGCCTCTGTCGCTTAGTGTGGTGCTCTGCATAGAGCAGGCTTCAGTAAACACTTGCAAATGAGTGTGTCTAGGCTTTGGCCTCCCAGACTCCCGGGTGGGATAAGGACACAGAGCAGAGAGCCCCACAGTCTCAGGGCTCTGCTGGTCTTGCCACATGGGGACGAATAAATAGCCACCTTGGAGGTTAAGCAAACAGGAAAATAATACAGTAAACCTCGCCTTGGCTACCACCTAGAAAACACCTGCCCGGTGCCAGGCACGGCACTAATATGCATTCCCTATTTAACAGGATGTTGGACAGAACATTCCCTGCCATCCCAACGCCGGCAGTTAGACCACAGAGCTGAGGCAGAAAGAACTTAAGTCTCCCAGACTTAGAGAGAGAGCCCATGGCTGAGCCAGACACCTCCCTCCGGACTTTGCAAAAGGCCACTGCCCTGACTCTGCCCGCTCCTTCTCCGTCCCCTGCCCCTTGCTCCAGCAAACCGCCTGCCCATTCCATAACACAGAGCAGGAGAGAAGGACATGTGGCGGGAGTGGGATTTTCAGCATCTCCCGCTCCTTTCAGGAAAGAAAGGTGAGAAGACCTTCCTCTCACCTGCTCCGAGCCAAGTGAAGGGAGCACTGAGAGACAACTGCCTAGAAACACGAGGGTTACCTCCAAGAAGGGACACTGGTATTCCACTCCCAGAGGGAGTCTTTCAGGGAGCTAGGTTGAAACCCCGAGAGACTGGGAGCATCTGAAAAGACGGGGGGGGGGGCTCATGCCTACTGCTTCTTGCCTAGCAGGAGGCCTGCTGGACAGCTGAGGCCAGCCAGCTGAGGGGGGACAGCAGGGCAATGTCCTACCGTCCCTCCCCTTCCTCCAGGGACCTCTGGGTCTTAGAGGGTATCAAAGAGGAACTCAGAGACTTGTACGGCTACCCAGAGGAGAACATAAAGGTAAAGGGCAGGCAGGAGCCATCAGGCTGCCTGGGCGGCTTCTGGGTCAAATGAGAGGGGTTAGAGCAATGGGTCTGGCCTAAGGGAATTATAACTGCCACTCTCAGAGGGTCCACAGTCACTCTGGGCTGGGTCAACAGGGGGAGTGACAACCCCAGACAGGTCTCCTGTTCTCCTTCCCTGACCCAGAGGAGTTGGAGTCTAGAAGTGGGCCAGGATGGAGGCGTCCCAGAGGTGGGCCGTGCATCCCCTATGGTCCCCCCGAGAGCCATGGTGGGTGTCTGAGATTGGTGCTTTCGGCTGGAGGGACAGAATAGTTTAAACCATCGAGGTAGCCAGGAGATCATGGATTCTGTTCCAGACTTCAGCCAGTCTGAGGCATCTGCCCCAGGGAGGGAGGGCAGGAATGGGGGGCCTTGGGAGACAGCGGAGTGGAGAACAACAGAACCACCCCACATCCCGTCTAAGTCCAGGCGGCCTAGCGAACGAGTTACACTATGTCCTCCTACTGCACGCTCGCGCGCCTGCCATGCAAGCTGTGATCTGCAGTCCTCACCGAGCAGATGAGGAACCGAGGGTTGAGAAAGCAAAACAACCTGCCAGGAGTCAGGCCAGAGTGGGAACCCCTGGTCTTCACTTTGCAACGCACTGCCGCCCTCATTCCTCCCTGGGCACCGAACCCCGGACCGGCATTCAGAGCACGGATTCAGAGCACAGCAGCCATGGACTCGAGTCCTGGCACTGCTGCCCCACACCTGGGGCTTCTGGACAAATGACGTCACTTCAGTCTGGGCTGAGGCAGAGCACCCACCATCAGGGGACTGGGAGGAGCTGATGGGGACAGTTGGCAAAGGCCTGGTAGGGGACATACACGTGCTTCCCTACTTCTTTCAACCAATCCCTTGAAAGCCTAGCTCCAGGGGCACCCATCTCCCTTGCCCGCCCATGGCATCAGTAAGACGTTCTTGAAGGAGCCCTGTATCTGCAGCACATGGCATTTCCCACGACCCGCTTTGCGGGTGTTTGGTTTCCTTTCGGTCGGATTACACCTCTCCCTAATTACACGATAAGCTACTTAAGGGTGAAACCAAATCCGCACTTCCCTGCATGCCCCAGCCCATCTGGCCATATACACCATGAGGGCTACTTCCTAAGTCAGGGGCTTCTGCTGAACCATGGTCATCTGTTACACAGCTAGGGGAAACTGAGGCCTAGGGAAGGGAAAGAGGATGGGGATGCTGATACTGAAAAGAACAAACTGAATTAGTGAGCCCTTGATGGCAGGCATGGCACCAGGTTTTCCAAATGCGTTCTCTTGGGGACTCCTTCCTTCAACCCTGGCTAATAGGGTTTTGTCTGGGGCTGGGTTCGTTAGTTGGTTTAATTAAGAGCGACTAAGAGCCTACTGTCAGCACAGACACTGTTCAAAGTGTGTTCAGCATGTATTACCCCATGTAGACCTTACTGCAAGGCTTTGTGATAGATGCTGGTGTTCCCATTTTGTAGGTAGAAAAACAGAGGCATAGATGGGTTACTCAGATTGCTTAAAGTCACAAAGCTAGAAAAGGAAAGATCCAAGATTCAAACCTAGAAGTTCGCCTCCAAAGCACAGTCTTAATCCCCGTGCTCTAGTGCTAACAAGTTGGGTGACTTGACAGAGCACGTGTAGCTAACAAATGACATCGTGGAGATTTGATCGCTCTGGCTCTGGAGCTTGGTTAGGTCCAAGCCTGGTAGCAGAAACAAGACTCCAAAGCAGCAGTTCAGAAACGTAGGCTTTGTTTGTTTTAGCATGTGGAGCTCTTCCATAGGACAGGATTTCGCGGGACCCTCTTCTACCCACTTGTACTTGTCAACAAGATAAGCTCTCCCCAGACTTGGTGGGAGGAAAGGCGAGGTTTTGGATATGACACTAAGGAAATACGCCCAACTTTCAACTGATCATAAATCAATTGATGCATACCGCAGAACCTAAGTGCTGTGATACAGAAATATATTACCATCCTAGAGAGTCACCCCTGACCTGCTCTGCTGACACTCCCAGGGACTCTGTACCTTTCTTAGACCTGTTCTCTCTTTCTCCCTGGCTGACCTCTTTCACCTTATAATCCAGGCCTCTCTCTGAAAAGGTGCCCACCTAGCTGCTACCTCCTGGGCCTATAGATCCATCCCATTAGCCTCAGGGGGCCTGTCTCTCACCAATGACAAGAGTCCTGCCATAGAACCCTGCTCCACGGAGCCCAGACCAGCACCTAATGGCCAATGGAGCCGCATGTGAGCCAGAGAGAGAAGTTGAAAGGACAAGCAACCGGAGCTGCGCTGAGTCAGAAACCCCACTCAAGAAGTAGTTCTGGGGGGCTCCTGGGGGGCTCAGTGGGTTAAGGCCTCTGCCTTCTACTCAGGTCGTGATCCCAGAGTCCTGGGATCGAGCCCCACATCGGGCTCTCTGCTCAGGGGGAGCCTGCTTCCCTTCCTCTCTCTCTCTGCCTACTTGTGATCTCTGTCAAATGAATAAATAAAATCTTAAAAGAAGAAGAAGAAGAAGAAGAAGAAGAAGAAGAAGAAGAAGAAGAAAGACAAAAAGAAGTAGTTCTGATGCATAGGGAAATGTTTGAACAGATTCATGTTACTGCTAGGAGCAGACAGGCTTCCGATCTCTCCTGGACAATCTGCCAGGGCCTCCTTGACAGATGTTGTACCCTCTCCCTGCAGAGTCCAGAAAAAGCGGTAGAAACCCTCAGACACTCTGTAATCATTCGCATTCACATAAAAGCTGTGTGGGGGTGGACCAGTAGTTTACCGACTGCAATGGATCCGTAGTTTATCGGAAAGAGGCTTCACTGAGCACAGGACTCCCCAAAATATGATGTAGCTTCTGTCAACTATTCACAACTGTGTAAAACAAGGGTAATTCTTAGCTGGAACTAGTGTAAGGCCACATTCTTGGACCCAATCAATCTTGCATAGACTGGTTGATTTTTCTCAGAGACAAAGAGGACCAATCTTTTAGGAACCACACAAGCCCAGTATTGCCTTCTGATGGTTGGCTGGTTAGAAATCTACTCATTTATGGGTGGAACCTACTCTCTAAGAACCCCCAGTCAAAAGCGGTTATCTAAATGCTATTATTTCAGTGGAAGGTTCTTTTGTTCTTTCTCGAATTTGACCTTTTTTCCCATCTAGTCCTAGAGAGGGCAAGACTCTGTCCTATGCATTGTTTTGGATCAAATATCCTCCAGATTCTCTTGCTTAAAAAAGAAAGAAGAAGAAGAAGAAGTCACACTTCTAGAATTATCCCTCAGTGGATGCAAAATTAACCCATTGCCTTTGTCTCACCAACAAAGTTTTGGTCTAGGAACCACACTCATTTTATTATTCACCATTAAGCACAGATACGAGTGACATTCAAGTGCTTTCCTGAACTTCATAGTGTTCCCAAGTACCCTGCAGTAACCCCATGGGGCTCATTCTTCCTCACACGTCCCCCAGACAAGAGCTGTTGGAGACAGGTTTTTACTTCTGAACAGTGGTCATAGAATTTTGACTTGGTAGCATAAATTTCTTACATCTGGGCTGCTCCCTCTGGTTTCAAACATTAAGTGTTTGGGGTCTAGCCCATGGGACCTGTGTGAGTGCTTATTTATGAGCTGGGGAATTATTCCATGGAAACCTCACAATAATCCTGTGAGGAGGTACGATCATTGTCCTCATTTTACAAACTAAGAGTTTGTAAACTTAGGGAGTTTAGCAATTTGCCTAAGTAGTGACCCCTAAATGAGAGCATACAGTCTTGAGCTTGGGTGTGCTTGGTTCCAGAGCCTGGGCACAGAACTCTCTCCATCTACTACTGCAAAAAAAAAACAAAAAAACAAAAAAACAAACAAACAAAAAAACCCTGTCCACTCATGAAGGGATGGGTTTGGGAGCTCCTCTGGAGAGCAGAGAGGTCATGGAGAGCAGGAGTTCTCAACCCTGGCCACATATTAGAACTGTCTGGGATGCTTTTAAAATATTCTGATGCCCAGGACCCCACCTCAGCCCAGTAAAAGCAGAATTTCTGGAGGTAGGACCCAGCTATCAGTACTTTTTAAAAAGATTTTATCTATCTATCTACCTATCTATTTATCTATCTATCTATCTGGAGTGGGAGGCAGAGGAGGAGGAAGAGGGGCAAGAAGTGTGCTCCACAGTGAGCAAAGAGCCCACCTGACACAGGGCTTGATCTCAGGACCTGAGCCTTGGGACAGGTCCAAGGTCATCTCAGGACATGACCTTGATCATGACCTGAGCCAAAAACACAAGTTGGACTGAGCCACCCAGGTGCCCCACCCCCCACCCCGTATCAGTATTTTTTAAGCTCTCTGGGTAATTCTAATGAGAAGGCAGACTTAGAGCCACTCAGCCACAGCAAAGGACTGAATTCATACCTAGGAAAGTGTTTGGATTCTAGACTCCAGAGCCGATCTGAGCAAGTTCTACCAGCGACAGTAACTTGGTGGTTTTGTTGCTGCTGTTCTAGAATCCCACCCCTCCCCCTGCCCCCAGAGAGCCAGCAGCCCTATCCCCTTTTATCTGGGTGCTGAAATGCAACACAGCTTCGAGCTGTGTACATATTCCCCAGCACTCAGGCGCTTACTTATCCTCTGTGAATTAGTCCCCCACACCCGTCTCCCTCCCCACCTCTCCCCCATGGTTGGTCATTTCCTCTTGGAAGTTCCCTCCATCCCAGGATCACTGCCTCCTATAGGACTGATCTCCTTGTATTGTCACTGTCTGTAAGTCTGCCCCCTCACCAGACAGGACAGAGGCTGTGTCTGGACTACCTCTGTATTCCTGCCACGTGATGGAGCACAGAGGATGCACTGGAACAAGGCTGGTTCAAAGAATACATTCACACCTGAGAGCAGAAAAATCTTTAGAGAAATCTTTCTCCTTCAGGGGCCACAACCTGTCCTTCCACTCATCTCTGTTTGACACTAAGGCTTTTTACAGGAAGAAAAAACAACAACAACAACAACAAAAAAGTAATTCACTCTTCAAGGTGTGCTCAAAACCTACTTCCAAAGGGAAGTTTCTTGGATTGATCCCAGCTCATAATGATCTCAACTGCGGGTGTACACGCACCAATCCAGCCCGGCTGGCTCCACTGCCTCTCCTCTGTAGTGAGGAGGAGGAGAGGAGTGAATTTTTATAGTCATTAAAGTCTGTATAATTCAGTCATTAATTGCATTCTTCTGCTCTTGTCTTCAGTGGTGGTGGTGGTGGTGGTTGATTTTAATGCCTGTAGGTTTATTTTTTGCCTTCCTAACAAGTAGTAGATTCCATGAATTTAGGGACTGTCTCTAAAATGGTAAGTCATTTTGTTGGCTCACTTGTTTGATGTCTCCTGACAAACGGTAAGCTCTTTACGGCCTGACACTCTCTGACATTAGTCTTCACAAGGCATAGTGCTGGCGCAGGTTAGGAGCTCAGCGGGACTTTGTTAAATGAAGACATTTGGTAACCCCTTTTAGCCCAGTGCCCTGAACTTACTAGGTACCCACCAATCATATTCGCTGACTGGGCATGAAATGGAAAAGCACAATTCTCATTATAAGATGTGGTTCATATGAAGAACGGAAATTCTCAGATTAAATCCCATTTCAATTTCTCTTTTGCCTTTTGCAAATGCTTGATTATTTGGCTCCCACACTGAATGAGAAGTATCAGGGAAGATTCCCTCATCCACTTTCAAAGCCCTTATGTATTAATTTCGCACAAAGCCTCCAAACCTTCAGTTCAACTCACTCTGGGTTTCATACCTCCCCATTGAGAAATTCAACCAGTCACTACGGAGGAGAGGCAGTGGAGCCAGCCAGGCTGGATTGGTGCGTGTACACCCGCAGTTGCACCTGAGTGTGATTTCTAAATATAGAATCAGGTCTGCTATTTAATTTCTTAATGAAGAGACAGCCTGGCCCCTTTGGTAGAGACACTGCTCTGCTGTATCAGCTACAGAACATGGCGGGGGTTGGGGGTGGGCTGTGCTCTGCTGTTCTGCTGACTGATGATACAGAAGGGCTCCCCGCAGATGGCAGGTTTGGTACCCAAAACAGCCACGTGTTGCCAAACAGCTGATTGTTTTCTGTTTTCCTTTGGTTCAGTAAAAGGAGTGGGGGAGGGGGAACGAAAAAAGGACGAAAGGAACAAATGAGCTCACCTGCCCTAGAAAGCCACTGTACCACCCTGCTGCCCAACACTGAATCCCCAGCCCCCTTTTCGGGCCCACAGCAGTTGCTGCCCAGCATATACAGCCGTTGCTACTGGGTTTTAATGAGCCACCATCAGGGTAGGAAGAAGGGAAAGGTTCCAATGTCACCAATGAAGAGGTGAAAACACAGGCACTCAGCAGAGCTGGTTTTAAAGCAGATGAGTGGAAGGAAGGAAGGAAGGACCAAAAGACAGCATGTCTGAAGTGTCCAAAGTAGAGGCCTGGTATAAAGTTTCCTCTGCAAGGCCATGCATGTGTCTCAAAGCCACCACCAGCTGGGGCTGCATGCAATCCTTCACCACATGCAAAAGAAAGAGAGGAAAAGACACCGTGTTTGGTCCATGCATACCCAGCTCTAGCCACCTAGACATCACCTTGTCAACCTTCTTGGAAATCTAATGGCCACTGTGGATGCCTCCCCATTCTGGGCCGTATGAGGTCTGTAGCAGCCACAGTGCCACATCCAAAAGTTCAAGTCAAAGCACCTCTGGCAGGAATCTGGGTCTGCCGCAAAGCCCAGGGCTAGTCCTATTCTTCACAAGGCTACCCAAGCACATTTCACCCCTTGGTGACTCAGTTTCCCTCTTTTAATAGTACCCCAGAAGAGCTGTGAAATGTATCGAGGGGATGGGTGCTCTCCAAAGAGGCCCAGCAAGGGAAAAGGATGCTTAATTTCTGGCCTTGGCTCCTGCACCTGGATCTAGCCATGAAAAAATAACCCTACTCTGTGTGTGTGTGTGTGTGTGTGTGTGTGTGTGTGTGTGTATGCATGTTTATAAAATCCAGGCCACCTGACTACATGCTCCCAGGTGGTCGACCAAGGTGATGCTCTGCCTTCTTGTTTCATCTCATACTGAAAACAAGTGCCTTTTTGCAGCCTATTTAGTGCCACATTTTCCACATTTTAGTGGTTTCTTAATTTTTTTTTTTATTGTGCTATTTAAAATGACCCCCAAATAGGGCACCTGGCTGGCTCAGTCCACAGAGCATGCAACCTTGATCTCAGGGTCGTGAGCTTGAGCCCCATGTTGGGCCTAGAGTTTACTTAAGAAAAATAAACATAAATTTTGAAAAATGAATAAATAAAATTGGCCATGAACACTGTGCCAAAGTGCTGTCTTGTGTTCCTATGGGCGAGAAGGTTGCGATATGCCTTCTGGAGAATATCTGTGTGTTAAATGATCTTCATTCAAGAATCAGCTACAGTGCTGTGAAATGATAACTCAGCAACAGTCTATATTAAATAAAGGTGTCCTTAAACAGAAACACACTTAAAGTGTTGCCAGTTAATGAAAACGTTATGACCAGAGAGAGGCTCTCAGGAACCGTAGTGCGTTTCCCCACCATGCAATGTTTTAGTATTCACGAATTCAGTGTTTGCAACAACTCTACAGAATGGAGCTATGGCAAATGAAAAGAATCAGCTACACTTTCTGGCATCATTCTGATTCCTTGGAATGGTTTTCTACAGTATTTCAAATCACAAAGACTGCAGGACAGATGAACAACAAAAGGAAGGAAATCCTGCTTGTGTCTACTGTCTGTCACTGTTTACAACATATTTTATGTCATTTAGTCTTTGTAGTAACTCCATATGGCTGTTTTTATCATCCCTTTTTTATTTTCCAGGTAAGGAAATGGAATCTTAGAGAGATTAGGCAATTGACCTGAAGTCACAGAGCATGGGAGGCAGAATCCTAAAGTCGCCCTTGGATTTTTTTCCCTTCTTCCATATATGCCCTGTGTAATCCCTCCAGTAGGAGTGGGATCTGTGAGCCTGGTAAAAGTTATGTGCCATGATTATATCATAATGCACGGGTGAAAGAATTTTGCAGATATAACTAGGGTCCCTAGTCAATTGACTTTTAAGGCCTTGACTTCAAGGGAAATGATTCAGGGTGGGCCTGACCTGATGAGAGGAGACTTTTAAAAGAGGTGAAAGCTGGCCTTGGAGAAGCATGCCATACAAGGAAATTAATTTTACCAATAACCACTTGAACTTGGAAAAGGATCCCAAGATAAGATCAGAGTCCCAGCCAACACCTGGACTGCAGCTAAGTTGTTTCTAGACTTTTGATCCATGGAACCTGAGAGATAATAAACGAGAGTGGTTTGTGGTAATTTACTAGGTGGCAATAGAAAGCTGGTACACACAGCTGAAGGATGGCAGCATCAGGGTTCAAACATAGGTCCACTTGTCTCCAAAGCCAATGTTCTTGCCCTTTATATTGTGTAATACCATATTTGGTTTAGTTTTTGTCTGTTGGCTTCCTTACTTGGTTGGCATGGGGAGGGCATTTGCAGAAGGGAATATGAAAGACATTCAGACACCATGGCTAAGGTCTAAGCCCTAACACAAAGGGAGTCTCTTCAGCCTTGGGTGGTGGCAGTAAAGGTGACCATTTAAAAAGTGGGCAACCTCCAAAAGTTGGGAGTTGAAGGGTGGGAATAGGCAGCATTTTACTTCCTCTTTCTTAGGAAATAGCCTGTGGAAGTTTAGAGGAAGCAACGTTCATACAGAGACAAACTAAAAACACTGGATCCCTAGTGTTGGATGAGCCACAGGAAGCGGCCAAAATGATTATTTTTGACCTACACGAATGCAATTACATGTGCTCCATTAAGTAAATGCAAGGACAAGATTTAGCCAGCACTTAGGAAGTGCCAGTTCAGAGACCAGAAGCTGGGAAGAGATCAAGAATTCCGCAGGGAAGGTCTTCTTGAGTGGGAAGAGATGTGAATGGAGGCATGTCAAGGCAGGAAACAAACAATGAGGCATTCAGAGCCAAGAGGCACAATATCAGCGATCACATCCAGGCCCCAACCATGGGAAGTTTTAGTTGAAAACTCTGCACAACTGTGGGAAGAATGAACATCTATCAAACCCAAGCTTAATCTTCAAATATCTGACTTCAATTTAGTAATATCCTGTACCATGAATAAGGAAACAGGCAGAGTGGGCAGGGAGGGGATGGGGTTATACCAACGTCAGACTGGTGTAAGGATCATAAATAATACATGTCACACACCTAGTATAATAGCTGGCACATGCGAAATACTAAGCAAATGGCAATCTTCTTTATCTGGCACTTCATTAGGTGACAGAAAATTGTCTTGCTTACATAAGATAAAGGCAAGGGTGAGTCATTTCTGAATACAAGGGAAAAAAGGAAACATATGAAGCCCTCATTGGGAAAGCCAGGATCAGGCTGGAAAAGATTGGACTCTTCATAAGTGAACTAAGTGAACTTCCTCTTCCGGGAGGCATGGGGGTGCGGGGGCAGCACCTTGGACAGCACTATGGGAGCGCTGCTTCTCTGAATCCAGATCACTTGCCTGTCAAGAGCTGCTCTCCTGAAGCTTGTAGTTTTCATCACACGACTCCATTCTGGAACAGTAATTGTTCCGTTTAAGTTTCCTGATCAGCAACAAGCTCTGGGTGGATGGTGTAGCATGGGGACTAGAGGGCAAGTCCAGTGAGACAGGCCTCAACACTACCGACATGCTGCTCAGAGATACCCAAGAGCCCTCGGGAGCCTGCATTACCACCACTGTGTTGTCCCAGCCCCAGAGTCCCACCGACAAGTGATTTCACTGTAATTATCCTCTCAGCCCCTCCTCTCCTTTTCTTCTTCTTCTCTCTCCACATTCCTTCTTTCCTTCCCTTCATCTCCCAAACATGTCCCATAAAGTTCACATGCAGATGCAGAGGAGTCAATCCCAAGGTCACCTCTCACCCCGGCCTGAGGCTGCTCTCTCCTTGGAGACCAGCCTGTCATGTTCTCTGACATCGTCAAAGAAAGCCCGGATAATGATATTTCCCTCTACCTTCCTCCAGACGAGACTTTTTGGCTTTCTATCTTTAGATCAACTGTCTTCCTAAAAGCTCACCTTGGGCTCAGAGAAGGAATATAATCACTGATGGGGAAACCTGAGCACAATGCTGGCCCACATAAGTCAGAACAGCAGCGACATGGCCACGACTCTGTCGTTAATTACTTAACTAATAACTAGCATGATATGCTTGATGAGTGATTTCGACGAGGCACCCAGTTAAATGTTTGACAGTCATTTTCAATCCTCACACCAACCCTGTGAGGGAGGTACTATTATTATCCACATTATACATATGAGTGAAGTGAAGGGAAAGGTTAGGTAACTTGCCCTAGCTCACATCACCGGTAAGTAGACAAGCAGGGAATCCCGACATGGTCAGTGCGACACCTGGTTGACGCACTTAGCCACCCTGCTCTATTACCCTCTTATGGGTATCTGGGCTTCTACCCACATTGTTGCTCTCCTACTTCTGTCATTGGGGACCTCCTCGGCGATGAAGCAAAATTCTGTCCTCCAGCTCGCTGACGCTCCCCCAGTTCGCCCCCTACTCACCTGCGGGGCCATCCTCCTTCCATCACACACAGGCACGGCTCCCTTGCTCTCAGGCTGTCATGTCCCATCCAGGCCTGCCTCATTTTACAGAAGGAAATGTGTCCTTCTGGGTTTCAGGACAAGCAGGTGACACATCTGGATCTCAGGGCCAGCTGCAAGGCACCAGGGAAGACCAGAAGGAGAGAAGATCTGGAGAACAGGCCCTCCTGTTGCCTCCCAGTCATGAAATGGCAGACTCTTAACCACACGGTGGGGCACTGTGGTCAGTGGCCCACAGTTTAACCACTGGAAGGCTGGAAAGGGAGAAATGGACACGCAGGTCACGCAGCATGAGCTGGAGCCCCTGGGCAATTACCAAGAACTACCAGTGGACTGGGACCAAGGAGACAGGAAGACAAAAGAGGAGGCCATTAGAATAGCAGTTATAAAGGAACTAGACTAATTTGGGTCCATGGGTTGGAGAAAGTGGCTTTTTTTTTTTTTTTTCTGGACCCTCATATAATCTGCAAACAGGAATTTGAAAGGTTAACAATGATAGTCCACATATAACAAAGCTGTTAAATGAGCTCTGGCCCCCTCTGCCCTGGGGAGCTATCGGTTAACGTTAACCCCACTGGTGGTGCTCTTCTCTGCACCTACCCCTTGACCGTGAACGCAAGTTCCCTCACTCACTGAAGTCTAGAGCAGGCATTAGGCAGGGCTTGGATATTAGCTTCCTGCAGCTGCTATAACAAATCACCACACACTTGGTGGCTTCAGTCAACAAAAATTTGTTCTTTCATGGGTCTGAAGGCTAGAAGTCTGGAATCAAGATCAGCAGGGTTGATTCCTTCCTTGGAGGTTCTGAGTGGGAATCTATCCCATGCTTCTCTCCCAGCTTCTGGCGTTTGCTGGCCATCCTTGGCACCCCCTGGCTTGTAGCTAGATCTCTCAGCGCCTCTGTCTCTGTTGTCACATGACCTTCCAATAAGGATGCCAGGCATAGGAGCTAGGGCCCACCCTAATTGAGTGTGAGGTCCCATTCTGACGTTCGGGGTAGACGAAAATCTGGGTGAATGGACTCTTTTCCACCCAGTGCAGGCTGCCAATGGCATTTTTGGCAGATCCCGCATAATGGCAAGTAAAGAATGTGGGTTCCCGAAGAGGAGGGCTCAAGGTGCAAGTAGGGAGGTGGAAGGGGGAGAACCCCCGAGCACTGTTCACATCAGACTGAGTTGCTTCCCCACCTAGAACATTTCACAGAAGTCGAGTCTGAAGGAGCAAAGATAAAGTCACCACAGAGTACAGGCAATTCTCCCACAGCTCAAAACAGCAGGTGTCACCCTCCACAAAGTGCAACACTTGAATCTTCCAGGCAAAGTACCAGGTCACTCAACTGACCTAACACCGCGCCCCTCCTCACCAAGCTATCATGGAAAACAGCCTTTAATCTCCTTTCCTCTCCCTTCTAACCCCAGGAGGGCTTGGGGACACCCAGGGGCTCTGACCATGAGAGGGGAATGGGGTTCTCAGCCTCCCACTCAGCCAAGAACAATTTTGGGTAGGGGGGCTTCTGGGAAAGAGTCGAGCAGGATGGGGTAAACCCTCAGGTTCCCTCCTTGCTGCTAGTGGGACTCTTTCTAAGGCCTTCGGGGAAGTACTGTGCAGAACTGCATCCAATCTGGGCTAAGTAGATTAGCTCCCTCCCAGGGAAAGGTTCTGGGCAGCTGAGCAGGGCAGCTCCCTGTGCGGTGGCAGGGGGCTGTCATTACAAGGCCCAGATAGGACATAATTACATGCTCCCTGGAGGGAGCTCCTAATTGAATTACAGGGTGTCTCCTGAGCATGAAAGGCAGCCTGTAGTCAGAGGTAGCTGAGTCCATGAACAGTCCAGGAACAGACCCTCTGAGGAGCGGTGCCAGGCAGGGGTCAGGCTGTGGAGAAGCTCAGGGACACCGGAGTTCAGAGGGCCCCATGGATCTCACTGAAACTAGGAGAGGAGAGGAGGAATCCCTGGTCTTCATACAAACCGGAAGTGGTGCAGAGACAGGAGACACGCCAGGAATTCACTCTGTTCATTCATTCGTTCATTCATTCATTCATTCATTCATTCAACAGACATTTTTTGGCATCTCTATGATGGGTGACAGGCATGGGGAAAAACTGGGTGCTGCTCTGCTCTGAGGACAGGGCCTGCCTGGGGACCATTTACTCCTGAGGACAACTTGTGCTTTTATCTGTGGGCACCCCACAAGCCAAGCCAATTAGCCATTCTTCTCCACAAGTCCTTCTGGGGTGACTACAGGAGAAGGTCACCTCTAAGGCCTCCTAACCGAATCCCAACAAGGGCAGGTGGTAATACTTCTGTGTATTACCTACCTCTTCTGCCTGAAGAGGCCCCCTCTTCTACAGCAACTCTAAGTTTGTATTTAGATTCTAGTTAGTTAACATTCAGGGTCGTATTAGTTTCAGGTGTACAATGTAGTGATTCAACACTTCCATACAACACCCAGTGCTCATCACCACAAGCACACTCCTCAATCCCCGCCCCGCCATCCCCCTACCCATCTCCCCTCTGGGAGCCCTCAGTTTGTTCTCTAGAGTTAAGAGTCTGTTCCTTGGTTTACCTCTCTCTCTCTCTTTTTCCCCTTTGCTCATTCGTTTTGTTTCTTAAATTCCATATAGGCAGCTCTCCCAACACACTTCTCTTCATGCCAGATTGGGAACTTCGTGAGGACCAGGACCTGGCCTCTTCTCACTGTGTCAGCTCACAGAATGAGCCTAAGCGTGTCTACAGATGGTACCCCGAGGGACAGACACCTGGGTCCAGCTTGCACTCTCCTGCTGCTTCGGGTCTCACTGAAGCTCTCATAGGCTCTTGGGGGGCTCTGGCCGAGCCCTTCCTGCTCTCTCTTAATATCCCTCCCTCTAAGCCCTGCTCCTAGATGCCCTCAGACACAGCCTCTGAGGAGGCCCCCTGGACCTGAACACATGGCCCTGCAACCAACTTTGCCCTCTTGCCCAGGCAGCAGGCCAAAGCATCACCCATGGGTGGTTCCTGATCGTAAATGGCACAAGCAAGAGTTCTGGGGCACCAGCTTGGGCACAGACGTGGCAGAACCAGCAGTCAAGGGGGATGATCCAAACTTCTGGGCTGGGCGTTAAGGAGTTTATTTGGCCCTTGCCAACATCCCTGAGCCCAGGGGCCCCTGAATTAAAAGGAAAGCAGCCAACTTTTGCTGTCAAGGAAAGGATAGGGGATGTGCCCTTAGCTTCTTCCATCTGAGGAAAAGAAAGCCTGCTTCTTTCAGCTTCATACCTTATTCTTAGGCTAAAATATAGAACATTGTAGAAAGAATGTGTAATTTTGAATTAGAAGATCTTGGTTTCGATACCTGCCCTTAGAAGCTCTGTGTTCTAGGACAAATTACTTAATACTTCTTAGACTCGGTTACCTAATCTGAAGAAAATGATAATGTTACTCCTAAGGTATGACAAAATCCTTACTTTTTAAATATGTTCATGTAAATATTCCAAGTTTTATTACGTTAAAAAAAAATAGTAGTCTTTCCCCCAAGGTCAGAACAATGGTGATGCCTAGGTACCAATACCACACCCTATAGACTGATATAGTACATTCTGATATGTTCTCCGTTATCCTGATCTCCCCATGCGGTCACCTTCATCAAAGTACCTTTAAACAATTAGTGCCTAATAGTTTTAGAGCATTTTGTATCAGTTCCTTTGAAAGTCGGCCCTTGGCTGTGTTCATTCTACTCACTCCCCAGCCCCCAAACTAGAAAGTGTATTTTCTTCCAGCCATCCACATGGGTTAATTAAATGCCATTCGTCTTTGCTTTGGCTAGAATTAGATTAACTCATTGCAGTAACACAACTTATCTTTTGCTATTATGAAAAAAATGAAAATCTAATTAATTTTCAGCGAATCTTCTAAAACATGGGCTCCATGAGGAGGGGCAGATAATTAAAATGGCCTGTGTAGGGAGCTGGCTGGGAACCACTGATCTAGCTTATGAAACCCACTAGCTTAGCAGGGGTTCTGGAAGATTCCAGTCTGACAAGGAAATTATCTGCTTCGTGTGTCCAGCGGGGACTTACAGATTCGTCTGGGGAATAGAAGAAAGTGCTATGTTATGTAGGTTAAAGATGAGAGTGATTCAGGAAGTTTCTTCCCATCAGGACTGGCCCCATGTTAGAGTGGTAACTTCACGCTAATGCACCTTACTGAAACAGAAACTCTGAGATTCTTAATCCCATGAAGTTCCTTCCATCTCTCCCCCCAGGACTAGAGGTTCCTTCTTGTAGCCACAGGTGAGCCCAGAAACCAGCCTCAAAAGTCCTTTCCAAGATGGTCCCCTGGACCATTGCTAGGAACGGACTGCAGTTGACAGGAGAGGAGCCCTATCTCACAGCTTAGCCCTGTGCCCAGGGACACAGGCAGCTGACAGCCACACACTGTTCCACCTGGAGACGGGAATACTCTGGCTTCCGGGGAGCTCCTGGAAGCGTGTCAAGTTACAGCTCCAAAGACAGAGAGGGGGTGCCTGCTGGCTCCAGCTACGTCCAGCCGACCAGCTGTCTGGCTGGGGAGGGGTGGCAAAGGAAAGCCTGTCACTCTGTTCCTGGCGAGCACAGGAGGGAGGACAGCTTTCTGTCCTGGTCTGGAACACAGGCAAGTCTGGAAACTCAAACCCAGGAAGAGGCTTTGAAAGTGACTCAGTACCCAAATAGCACAGTTGAAAATGACATCGGCTCATCTGACGCTAGTCTCCTGGAGAGGACAGACTTTAGGGAGGGGGGAGAAGGGACACCAGTAGCTTTGAGATTTATGCCACTGGGCATCGAATGTTTTCTGTTGACCTGGACTGAGGCCACTTTGATCTCAGCTGCTGGTCTGTGGTCAGCTTGATGAACTGATCAAGCTGGGGCCTCCTGAGGGGGCTCTTTCTCCCGTTCTCTAGCCTGCGGCCCCAGCACAGACCACAGTGAAATCAGTGCTCTCTTGGCAGACCTTCTAGATGCTGGTTTGGAGGTGACAGATGACAGTCTCAGCTGGTGCTATTTTCTAAGGGACACTGTCACCACTGACAGACACAATTGCTTAGGTAGCTTACCATGGAATCCTTGCGGCAACTTCATTTTTCTACCCCACCGTCTGGTTCTGGCAGATTAACTGTTGGGGTCAGGGAATCTTGGCTTGACTCAGGGCAACCAAGACATATCTGGCCAGTGGACTTGGACATGGCCAACTTGGGGAGAAGGGGGAGGGAGAAAAAAGGCCTCATAAGATTCCCTCTCTTGAGAATTTGAGGTAGAAGATCCTTCCAGGGAAGAGCCAAGAGCTAAATGGAAAGAGGAGCCGTGCGCTCAGACAGTCGGTCTGGGAGGTCTCGCCGCAAGCTAGAAGCAATACGGGGAAAGGCCACAGACAGAAACAGAGACTCGGGAGACAGAGACCATGTGGGCCAGCAGGGAGAGCATCAGAAAGAGGGAGTGGTCTCGAGGGCTCCCCTGCCTGACAGTGTTTGCTGCCACTTCTAGTTGGTGCAGATCCCTACAATGCAACCTTCTCGTCTGAACATACAGTCAGGCAGAGACTTTGCAATGAAGGGAAAAGGGCACCACCATGAGTGGTTTGCTTCCTGGGAGACATCAGTCTTCTTGGGATTATTGGGAAGCTCATTCTCTCTGTCCAAATGACAGGCTTGCTGAAGGGATGCTCCCAGCTCGTTCTTGATCACTCGAAGAAGGCATAGATCAGACAGGAGACACCAGGCAACCCCAGTACAGATGCCGGCGGTGGGAGGGACAAGGATGCAGGAAACAGGATAAGAATAAATGAGGAGAGAGACTCAAAGGGGCGGAGAGGAAGGCACTGAGTGTGGCGGGAGTGGAAACCACAGCTCTCGTGGCGACAGCACCTGACGTGTGCAGAGTAGAGAAAGAAAGTCTGCAGCTCAGGACGTTTGGAAGAGACAGTGAGTGTAAGAAAAGAGTATTCAAACAGAAAGTAAGGTGTGAGTGGGGGAATAAAACAAACACATCCGGGGATTTGCAGCCAGGGCCTCGGTGAGCCCCAGTGTTGGCAGTGGAGCTCGCCCCCGATCACCATGGCTGGGACAGACAGGGTCAGGCGGTAATGGGGTTCACAAGGAGAAATCATCTGGCACTCACAAGGCAACACCCAAAGATAGACAAATCAAGGCCAATGGCTCAGGAAAGACGTGGACCACTAGGGAGGAGAAGGGGTATTAGTCATCTATAATCTATAATTTGGTTTGCAGCTGTGTTCTAAGTATTGATTTTATTAACAAGATGTCCTATTTTGAAAGCACCCCCGACAGAGCATTGTCTGTATCTGGTTTGTGAACCCCAACCGCCAACTGGTAACCGAACTGGGCTCAGGCAGGGACAGGTTAGCCACGTTAACCAGGTTCCGTCCCTGTGTGCTGACTCTTAGTTGGAGGTGGGGGTCAGGATGGCGCCGCACCCGTCACTAAGCACAAATGTATACATACACTCGAGTGGTGATTCCGTTTTCAGAAAGACAAACTTCTCCATAAAGAATTAAGTTCCACCTTCAACTTTATCTTCATTTCTGGATGCCCAGGGAATTTCCTACTTGGGTACCTGGCAGGTGGCAGGGATTGGAATAGAATTCCGATGAAGGGTAACCATCACACCACTGGAGACTGTCTGCCTGGTGCTTTCCTTCGTGGTCATTTAGCAAAACCCTCAAAGCATCTGATTCCGGCAAAATGCTTCTGACTTGTGCAGAATTTAAATATGGGGATTTTGCTCTATTTGCAGATCAAGGAGTTCTCGCCCTCCAACTGTCCATTACATACGACTGACTCTATGCCAAGGCTTTCTATTGTTTCTGAAAGCATAGCTCAGTTTCTCGTTTAAAAAAACAAGAAAACAAGATCTCGATTGAGCTCTAGACTCTACTACCTTCCTTGTGGAACTGACAGTGTCACAGCCAATGGGTAGAGAAGAAATCAAGGCTCATGCACCACCCAGCTACACCGGCGACGTTGATGAAAGGCTAGACAGCAAGAAAGTCCTCCCCACTTACCCACCTGGCTTTGCTCCTGTCTATCATTCTTGTGAATGAACAAGGAACTGTTGACCAGAAGAACCAGAAGAACCAAAACAAAATAACTGCGGCTCATGGGAGGATATCCATCAGTATCTCTTTATTATTACTAGTAGCCTGGGGCCCAACTAGCTCCCCTCCAAGAAGGAAAGCCACTGAGGGTAATACTTCTTTGTTTCCCGCCTAGCCAGTCATGTGATCGTCTCCAATTGCCATGTTCCTATCTTCTCAAACCAACCTACGTTCTGGCCGGTGGACTCTCCAACCATGCACTGCTGCACTATCGTGTACGGGAAGGCAAGGCAGCGTGAGAAGAGCAGGGGTGGGCACACCAGGTGCTGGGCTGCATACGATCTCCGATCAAGTTGGGCAGAGGGTATGCTGAGCGGTCCAAGGCTGCCAGAAGACACTGCATCAACCCCTCGAATTAACTTGGAAGGCTCTGGACTTGTGGAGTTTTTTTTTTTTTTTTTTTTTTTTTAAGGATTTTATTTATTTATTTGACAGAGAAAGAGAGAGATCACAAGTAGGCAGAGAGAGGGGGGGAAGCAGGCTCCCTGCTGAGCAGAGAGCCCGATGAGGGGCTCGATCCCAGAACCCTGAGATCACAACCTAAGCTGAAGACAGAAGCTTTAACCCACTGAGCCACCCAGGTGCCCCAAGGACTTGTGGAGATTTTTGTAGATGTGTCCAGTTTAAGTAGACTTGGGGTGCCTTATGGATCCCAGAATTGGAATATGACCTTCTTTGACATCATCTTTGACCATTTCAGTAATTACAAAAAAAAAATGATCAGGATGTAAGGTCTTTCTGAGCACACTATCCAAAGCTTCTGCTAAGAAGGCCACATAGCCTTTCATCACTCCTGTGGGCCCAGAAGGGAAAGCACTAGAGTTGAGCAGCCCTATCTGATATGTTCCCTCGTACTATTAAGTACTCCATTCCACAGCTGGCTGAGCTATAAATTCCCTTCATCAGGACCACTCGGAGCCACAGACGGAGCTCCTCTGTGAGTCCCATGAAGCCATGGGTCCTGGTAACCCACTGTTTACCATTGTCTGGAGAGCGATCTCGTTACCGGAAGTCAGGCACTGGGGGCAGAAGGAAAGTTAAAGGAAGGGATGCCGCCTGAGGGAGCATGACCGTGACCTCCACCCTGCTCCTACCCTCACTAACCTTGCAGGCTGTGACTCTTTTCAAGCCCAGAAGGGCATTCTAGGGTCAAATAATCTCCCCGATGGCAAGGGAAGAGACTGTCCAAACACCCTGCTGAGCCAAAGAGAAAGAAAAGGCCTACTGTGTTCCAATTAATTTGGAGAAGGTGCAAACTGTCCTGGAGCATGCCAGATTTTGATGGAAAGATTCCCCGGGGTGGAAACTTTACAGAGAAAGCACACCTGGAAGAGAATGGCCTGCAGAATTTTGAAAGATTGTCATTATTTCATGGAACAAGGTCCCGTCTACAAGTTACCAGCACTGTCTAAAAGACATCCCAGCTATGCTTGTCACACCTTTTCTCCCGAAGAGATCTCGAAGACAGTGGTTGGTTTTTGGTGTTTTTTTTTTTAAATTTCTATGGGTTCACTATTTTTCTTCCTAAACAGTCTCAAGGTGAGCCAAGAGATTAAAAATAGTCCATAATATGTTATTATTCTAAGTTAGGATATTAGTCATATCATACCGTTGGATCTGTACTTCCCGAGCACCTTTCCAAAGTTAACATTGTTCCGATGGATAAAAATAAGAAAGTCCAAACTGGGAGGGGGAGACGTTAAATCAGTAGGCTCCAAAAAGACCTCGCCAGCTCTAACTTTCTAACCTGTCTAGCTGTGTGATATCGGACAAGTCACTTTCCCTCTCTGAATCTCAGCTTCATAATTTAGAACAGCGGGAGGTCAGATACCTTCAGGATTTAACATTCTAATTGGACGGGAAGCTATGAGGCACAGCTAATATGCTCTTCTCTTCCACAGAGGCCTATGCCATTTAATTGTGCTAGATTTTGGCTTTTGCCTCTTTGACACTGGAGATTCTGAGTATTCTCAGAGAGAGACCCCAAAGGTCTGTGAGCTGCAATATTCTGTTATTCTGCAGAAACACCCCGTGAGTCTGGGATACAGGAGCAGATGCAGGTTTAGGGAGCGAGATGAACGGGCCAGCAGCACACCCGTGTATCTCCATGAGGTTTTGTTATTGTTTGCAGGAGGCTGTAATTCTAAGGAGGTACTGTAGTGGTAGTCACAGAGGTGGGGATTCTTCTAGATCATTAAGATGTCAACAGGCTCTCTCTCAAATGTCAAGCGTTTATTGGAATGTGGGATTAAGGGCGTCAGGCGCCCACCCCCGCTCTGTCTGCTTCACTGCCACGTCCTCCGCGAAGGTTGCTGTAGAAGCTTCTGTGGTGTCACACACACAGCGGACAGCTTTCATTTCTCTTTTATTGAGCGTCTCTCAACCAGAGCACTTCTCCCAGTGTTTTGATCTGTCTGCATACCTAGTAGCCTCTTCACTGGAGAAGATGCTTGAGAGCTGAAATGCCCGTCTGTCCTATTCATGTATCTATCTCTGTCCCCAGGAATGCATCTGGTACATAGCAGACATCTCATAAGTGTTTGTTGAATGACTGAGCACCTTCGATGAGCAGGCACGGGGTGCAGGTGCGTTGTCTTCATGTTTGCACGTATGCTTACCACTCCCCTGCAGGAGAAAGAGCGCTGTTCCTGACATTCCAACTGAGTATCTAGGGCCTGGACAGGTGAAATGACTTGTTCAAGTTACACAGCTGGGGAGTGACAGGTGCACATCTGTGTGTCAGACCTCAGAGTTCATGGGTTTCCTATCCTCCCGTGGTGCTAAGGACATCTTTGAAGAAGTAAAGCCTAAAACCAAACAACTGAATTCACAGCCCAATGGTATCGGCAGAGCACAGGCCTGGTTCCAACCTGAGTAGGTTTTTAGAAGCCCTTACTGAGGGCGACACTGCCAGCACTCCCAAGCTTGGTGAGCAAAGCAAATTATGGGGAGAGGGAGGGACTGGAAGGTGGAAGTGCTCCAGGCCTCACCCAGCTTCCGGCTAGGTACGTCGGGGGTTTCCATTTCAGCCTCCAGACTAGTGCTACAACCAGCAAGGTCTCAGCAGAAGCCGGGTTCTGGCTAAGCTGGAGTCCCGAGCTGGAACTGGAATGCAAGCCTTCCTGATTCAGTTAAGCAAGTCCTCGGAAAGGCCACTTTCCCTCCCTGGTCTCAGGGTTTGGCCCAGGGATTTTAGAGCATTTCAGCTCTAAGCTGGGACCAAAGGCATCAGGAGTTTGTTAGAAACGTCGGATCTCGGGCCCTTCTCTCAACCTTTTGAACTGTAATCTGCGTTTTAGCAAGCGTCCTGGATGGTTCAGAAGCACGTTAAAATTTGAGAAACACTCCTCTAGAAGTTATTCTAAGTTCTTTTCTGGCTCTAATATTTTAGGAATCTGGATTAGGAATCTTTACAGTCACCCCAAAACCAGCAGTGTCTTCTAAAGAATATTGTTAACTCACTGATATTATTATTAATGGCCTATTAATTTCCTAAGTACCTACCATATACAAACAACACAGCATACAGTATCTTGAATCATCACGACAGCCTTGCAAGAGAAATCGTATTATCCCTACTTTACCAATGAGGAAATAATCTCATAAATTAATAAAATTTCCCCTGGCTAACTGGAGAAATCAGAACTAGAACCAGAATCATAACCCAGAGTATTTACAGCCCATACTTTTTCCGGTACCTCCCACTGCCTCTCCCAAAATCATAACCTAAAGTAAGAAGGGTAGAGCTGCAATGCAAAGACAGGTGACTAGCAGGTTATGGACTCATTCTTCTGCAATGAAGAAAACCAAAAAGGTAGGCTAAGGTCTACTCATGCCTAAAAAATAGCTGGCAACCTAGCCTGTTCCCTGAGCCCTGGAAGAGCTGGGCCCGCATGGCAGACGTGTGGAGCTCGAGCTACATTTAAAACTGCTATCAGAAGGGATCATTCAGAAGCCCATTTACACCAAGATATTAATCAAGCCGAAAACACAAATAGGCTTAAGGAAGGGTTAGTCATACTCAGAGATCCAAAGTATACAACTGTTAATGGGACAAAGAAATGGGGTGCCAAGCTTCTGACCTGTCCAAAAGGACTCTTCAGTGCCTGTGATAGGTAGGTACCGAATTCGAGAAACCACTAGTCCCTCAAATCACAGTCAGTGCTGGAGTTTTGATGTCATTTAACACCCAAAAATAACCTCTTACATACTGACGTTGCCATAAACACAAGAAGTTGCATGGAGTCTGTCTTCCCAACAAGGGCTGTCCTTCATTTGTATGTAGAAACCCTCTCTCCAGAGCATACAGAAATGGGCAGTTGGACAGTATTCTCCAGAAGATGTAGGTTTTTACTTGGGTAAACGAATGATTATCCCTCCCAGTGAAACGACTACACAGAGCTCTAATCAATCAATTTGTCAATGGCTATTTCACTTCAAGAGACAGTATCCCTGTTCCGTATCTGGCTGGTACAAATAGGACCTATTTGCTGGGTACCCATGTCTATGGTACAGAAAGTCCTAGAGTTGGGCAGGATCCACAAAAAGATCCGACCCTGCCTCCAGGCAAGGAAAGTATGGTTGTTCTGACTTTGCAGATGAGAGAGTTTAGTTCTCAAGCCGAGACTAAACGTCTTGCCCAGAGTCACGTTATCAGGAAAAGACTGAGGGAGGACAAGAGCACAGTCCCCGGGGGGGCTCACTCCACTCTACTGTCAGCACCTCCCAACCCCTTGGGCGCCCTGCCCCCTGCCTGGGCCTGGAGGAAGTGCTTCTGAGACTCCTCCCCCTCAGTCTTAGGGGCTCCCCTCTCTGTGTGTTCCATTCTTCATTCTCCTTCAAGTTGTATGTTTTCATTTCCCACTCCCAGTGTCTTTAACAGTCTCTTGGAGCAGTTTGACATCCCCCCTTCCTAGATGCCCCCTTTGTACTTCACGCCCCCTCCTGCAATGGCTTTTTGCTTGTGGATATGAGCAGGAATTCAGAGACAAGTTCCCGCCCTCCCCTTGGCCACCCTGGAAAGACTGGCTTCCCGTAAGCTGCAAATTCTGAGGAAAGTCATTCTGTTTCTTCTTCAAAGCTATTCATCTGAGAAAAACAAAACCAAACCAAAACAAAACAAAACGAATCCCAGAACACCTAGTACAGGAAGGTTCATTGGGGAGTGCTCTTACAGTGATCAAGGTCATGGAAGTGCAAACACACACCATGTCTGAAGGGCGAAATGGGCCATGAACCTGAGAAGTCTTCTGGGAGAATTCTAGACCATGAAAAGAGATGACCACACCAAAGGTGTATTTTCTCCCGCAATTCCCAAGAGGTGCCTGCTATGTTCCTTAGTCAGATTCTAGAGCTCACACCTGGGTCCAAAGACAGGTGGCCACTGCTCTGGGAGTTCTGCTTCTGCAAGATGTGTCCCGTACCCAAGCCATACTGACTCATCTCACCTAGCCTGGGCAAGTCTCATACCATAAAACAGCCTACAGGCATTTACAGAGATTGCCAAGTTTCAACCAACCTTGCAATTTCCAAATTGAAGGAGAGATGCCTGAAATATGGTTATAAAATACAACCTCATGATGGCCCTGGGGGGAAAAAAACCAGTGCCACTTGCTTCCCCGAGGATGCCCTGATTGGGCTGGCTCTGCCTCAGGATGGAAAGGCTCAGCCTCAAGGCTCACACGAGCCTCTGGTGTGAGGAGGGGAGGAAGGAGAGAACCAACGGGCCTCCTAGCTCCTGCTTAGTCACAAGAATTCTCCAAAACCTGACATCAAAACTTCTGTCGCCCCACATCTCCACTGGCCATATCATTCTGAGTTCCAGTGGACGGATTGTTCTGCATCTTCAATCCTGCCAGGGAATTCCCTGCCCAGAGACCATTTAAAGTGAGAAAACCGAAGGAAGGTCTGGAAATGGACCCTGCCGGGGGTGCCTACTGAAAATCCTGCACACCTGTGCTGGGACCCGAGTTTGACATTGACGCGATATGAGGAAAAACTGTAAGGAGAGAAAGAGATGGCAAGGGATGGAGGGGGCTAGAATATGGAAAGGTTACTTACACTGTTTCATCATTCTTGAACTCCAGCTCCCCGTACGCGTCTTCAAAATCCTCACCACCACCCTTGGCTGTCCCCTCTACTGTCCTAAAGGGGACGATTACCGTGCCCCGGGCACCTGATGTCCGCAGAACCTTGACCTCCAAGACACCGATACTCTCGCTGACATGAATAGTGTCACATTCAAACGTGAAAATGCCTGCATGGTCATCATCCAAAATGGTGACTGTGGCCACATAAGGGGATACCAGGATGGCCCGGGGCAATGGAAGATTATTGAGGACTATCGGAGGGATCCCCTCCTCCAGCTGCTCCTCCTCTACACGGACGTTGCTCAACCTCACAAAAAAGTGTTCATCCTCCTCGAAGATGTCATCGTCAATGATGCCCACCGAGAACTCCTTCTGGGTCTCTCCTGGCTTCAGAACCACAGTGCCCTCTGTGAACTCATAGTCCGCCCCGGCATTGGCAGAACCATCCTCTGTTTTGTAGTCCACGTACACGGTCTTGGACATGTCCCCCCCTTTCCTCACCACCGTCAGGAGGACGGCCCCGCAGTTCTCCAGGCACTGGTATGAGCACGGGTCAAAGAAGACCTTTGAGACAAAGTCCTCAGGCTCATTGGTGTGCACCTCATTGATGCTGGAGGCCTTCTTGGCTTGTTCCGCCGCGTGCTTCTTCAGGACATTGCCTGCGCCGGTCATCATACGGGTAGCTTGGATCCGGTAGAAGGCACGACTCTTCTGTTGATGGGAAAGAGCGTAGTAATTGGCCATCTCCACCAGCTGATCTAAGTCCTTCTCTGGGTGTTTCTGCTTCAGATCCTTGAGAATCCGGATCATCTCCCTGCGGGACTCATCTACTTCCTTCCCTTCCACAGGCACCAGGTTCCCGTCCAGGAAGTGGGAATTCATCATTTTTCCATCCATCTCAATGCCCTTGGGGTGGTCGCCCTCTGTCTCTATGATAATTGCTCGGTGTTTGTCTGTGCGATACTTTTTGTGCATGTATTTGTAGAAGAGCAGTCGCCTATCTGCCACCCAGGCCAGAAGGACACACACGGGGAAGAAGGAGAGAGTGAGGAGGCCTTCCCAAACCTGAACCACACCAGGGGAGAAGACTGCCAGGATCATATAGAGCCAGATGTAGGCGAAGATGCTCCAAGCAGCAGTGATGAGGAAGACTCGCAGGTGCTTGATCTTGCGAGTCTCTCCATCGGGGATCACATAGACGCAGATGCCAATGATGATGAACATGTTAAAGGCTGCACTGCCCACGATGGTAGAAGGTCCCAGATCGCCAGCAATGAACCCATGACCACACACCTCAATTAAAGAGAGAAGGATCTCAGGAGCAGAGGAACCCAAGGCCATCAGGGTCAGGTTGGAGACCGTTTCATTCCAGATCCGAATCGTCGTTGTGCTGGTCTCTCCATTGGGCTTTTTGATAGTCACCTCTCTCTCTTGGGAAGTGATGACTTCAATAGATGCCATAAAGCGGTCAGCAATGATGGACACCCCAAGGAACATGTATATCAGGGCCACAAAATAGACAATGACCCTGGCAATCTTGTCCCCAAGGGAAGGGTTCTCCGGATACCAGATTGGCAGGATGACACCCTCCTTGCAGTCCGATGACTCGGAACAGGACTCATTGTTCTGCCCTGTGCTGGGCACCTCCCCTGAGCCACCAGCCTCTGCCCGAAGACCATTCAGGAAGAGCACAAAAGTAATCAGCCCAAAATGGAGGAAGGCAGAGGTGAGAGGCTGCAACCTTAACCACGCCATACACGAGATTTAGCCGCTGGCTTCCACTGCAGCACCAATGGTCCTCCTGACAGGCCAGAGACCTAGAAAAGACCAGAGAGGCAGGGAAAGGCATGAGAAAAAGGGGGACAGCAAATGGCAGGTTCCCACCAATACAAATTGATGTTTCACCTTGAGCGACATATTGCACTAACATATGGGGCAGTCTCTCACTCGGAAAAAAAGATGTCAATGGGAGGCACGAATAGCGACTCTGTCCGCAGGACCATCTGGTGGAGACTCAGTGAAAAATGGCTTAAAAGAGCTGGGAATGTTGGTAATGAAAACATAAGTGATACCCTTCCAGTCCTGTCTCCAAACCCCACTGTTATCCGCAAGAGTTCTCAAGAATCAACTGAAAATAGGCCAAGCATGACCCAAATCTTCATTCCTTGTAGTGTTTCTAGGGTTTGGGGGCTTCTTCCCCCCCCCCACTGTTGTCATACTCAAGAATTCTGCATGACATACGTGTGCCAGAAGAGTACAGATGGAGCTGAACTTTTCTCATGGGTTACTCCCCCGGAAATAGAACACATCACTCTGCATGCAATTGAGCCCACTTGGGAAAAACTTCTTCCCCGAATGCAAAACTTCTACAAGCAAGCTGTAATTCTGACATTTCTTGGGAAATCAAGAGGACAGACAGTGTCGTGATGCTCCCTGCAGGATAGCTAAACCAAGGCCCCCATCAGCTGTGCTCAAGCCCCAGTCCACAGCCTCCTTAGCCCTCTAGCAAAACATTCTTATGGGACCATCAAGACACTCAGTTACAGGAAGATGAAAATCAGCCAGCCACTCAAATTCCAAACCCAGACACTGAAAGGGCCAAGTGATAGAAATCACTATTAATAAAACATGCAAGTGGCTCTCGAATGCGTTTTTTTAAAACTCAAGGCAAGATTTGGGGGTGAAATGCAGCCCCACCTGCTGGCTGGGACCACTAAGAGGTGAGCAAGAATTCAAGAGAATGGGAAGAAATTCAGCAGAAACTATGAGTTCATCTTTCCAATCACTGCCTCATTCAGATTCAATGAGAATGCACATAACCATGCCATAGCTTTAAAAAACAAAAAGCTATTTGCCCATTACCTCTGCTACAGCCCTGCGGGGTTCCTTGAGTAACAGAAGCACGCTAATTTCATCTGCACAGCACCTTACAGGGTTTCAGGTCCTGTCCCCTGTCTCCACTGCTTCCCATCTCAGAAAATAGCACCTCCATCCGCCGGGTTATGTGTGCTGGGCAATGAGTGTTGTTCATTTCCAGTCCTCCCTTTCACTCCTGTCCCTTGTCTACTCAGCACCCAGACTCTCCCCTCATCTCTACAAGCACCGTCAGAGCCGCCATCACCCCTCACTTCGTGAATCTACTGCAGTGACCTCCTCACTGAACTCCCCACTCCAATTCTCACCCTTCCCCCACTTCATTTCCTTATACAGCAACAGTCATCTTTTCTAAAAAAAACCCAGACCTATACTGTCATGTCCCTATTTGAAGCCCTGCTGTAGATTCCTCTTATCCCCCCCACTTTTTTTTTTAAGATTTTATTCATTTATTTGACACACAGAGAGAGTATAGGCAGAGGGAGAGGCAGGCAGAGGGAGAGGGAGAAGGAGGCTCCCCGATGAGCAAGGAGCCCAATGTGGGGCTGGATCCCAGCACCCTGGGATCATGTCCTGAGCTGAAGGCAGATGTTAAACCACCTGAGCTACCCAGGTGCCCCAGTTCCTTTTATTCTTAATAGAAAGACTCTTTACTGGGGCACCTGGGTGGCTCAGTGGGTTTAGCCTCTGCCTTCGGCTCAGGTCATGATCTCGGGGTCCCGGGATCGAGTCCCCCATCGGGCTCTCTGCTTGCCTCTCTGCCTACTTGTGATCTCTCTCTGTCAAATAAATAAATAAAATCTTTAAAAAAAAAAGACAAATAATAAATAAAAAAAGAAAGACTCTTTCCTGTAACCTATGAAGTCTCCTCTCCCCTTTCATCTTCTGCCCCTCTCATTCCTACCATATTTCAGCAACAGTGGCTTCATATCAGGCCCTGGAGATAACCAAGTTATTTTCTACCTCAGGACCTTTGCACACAACACCAACCACATGTGCCTGAAATGAGCATTTCTCCTTGGTACCCACACTCTTAACAATGCTTTAGATCTCAGCGTAAGTGTCACTGTCCCAGAAAAAATTATCCTCACTCCTTAAGATGGTCAACTTTCTCTGTTATGTCCTCTCATCACACTCGACTTTCCTTCACAGCAGTTTTAAAACTGAAATTAGATATTTACGGGATTATATAATTAATGTCTAGCTCAGCCATTAAACTCTGAATGAAATCAAGGCAAAGACTATGTTTATTCTGTTTATCTTGGTATCCTAAATAGTCAATTAGTAAGTGCTCAGTAAATGGATGTTTTTGGAACAAATAAATACAGCCACTAAGGAAGCTTCTTCGGTGCTATCAGCTGAGTTGTGTCCCCTCCCCACAACTCATATGTTGAACCCTTAGGCTCCAGTGTGACTATATTGGGAGACAGGGCTTTCAGGAGATAGTTAAAGTTAAATGAGGGTATAAGAGTTGGTTCTACTCTGATAGGATTGATGGCTTTACAAGAAGAGGAAAAGAGAGAGCGCTCTCTCCCCCACCACACGGTGAGAAAGTGGCCATTGGCAAGCGAGGAAGAGAGCTCTCACCAGAAAATGAATTGGCCAGCACCTTGATCTTGGACACTGCAGCCTCCAGAACTGTGAGAAAATAAATTTCTATTGTTTAAGATGCCTAGTCTATGGCATTATTACAGCTGCCTGAGCTGAGTAATACACTCAGACATCGGCCTTCTTTAAAGCCACTTTATGACCCGAATTACAGCCATTTGCTTCAGGAAAAAATAGATCTCACAGACAAATCCTGACGAGATTTCAGAGGCTATGTATGACCTCTCAAAATCCCCAAGGCTGGTACTCAAAGAGAAATTCCCCTCAGGACACCGTGCGCCCGGGTGCATACTGTAATCATGAAGGCCTCCCTTCCAAAGAGCTCCGTGGATTAACTTGGTTTCATATTCCCCAGAATGGCAGCCCAGTGCTGAGGCCACCTTCCCCTTAGTCTAGGTACCAGGCGTCATCACAGCACGTGCTCAAGGCTTGGACCGCACTCAGAAGAGGTTATGAGGCTGACGGTGGAAGAGGGGGGCGGCTGAAACTGTTTGGTATCCATGTCAGAGGCTGAAAAGTCTCTCATAATCTGCGATGTACACAGAGAACTACCCCCCACCCCCCCACACACACAGGTTTGGCACTCACCAGCCCCAGAGAATTGTGGACAGAGAAGGATCTTGGCACCCTGCCTTGACCTCTGCAAACCCTCCATTTTGTGGATTCTGATAAGCCCCATGCAGTAGGAGACAGAAGGTGGGCGCAGCTGGAGCAGCTCTGGGATCAAGAGCCCGCCTGGTGATGGGAGATGGCAGCTGCGAGGGCCCCGCCATCCCGAAGGGGGTGAGCCATCCACAGGTTAGGGAAGAGGGCTGGCTTTCTGCAGTCAACGGACATGGAACGCAGAGGCAGTAGAGTCATCCCGACCAACAGAAGACAAGGACCCCCACTCATCTTACGCAGCACGAGAATAAGGAAGATCATGTGTCTTTGCTCTCCCAGGTCTTGCAAACACCTGTGGCAATGGGTTTCTGTAGGGAATATGCTGTCACGTGGTCAGAATCGGGGCCAACTTTAGAAAGACAGAAAATGAATGAACAGAAGGAAACGATGAAAGAGAACAAGGCAGGAATTAAGTCCTTGGAATTGAAGGTGGAAAATGGCCTGTGAATTCCCAATTGTTCCTTCTGCCCCTGCCAGGCAATGGTTTCTGTCCGAGATGGTTAGAGGGAGCGTGGACACTGCGGATGACTGGGCCAATGGTCACTTTTCTGTGCTGTTACTGCTGGCCCCGGACACATCGGAGGCAGATCCCAACCTACTAGGGGTCCACCCCAGCTTCTTCAAAACCCAAATGATCTTCCGTGGTTCTTAATCAGCCCTAAGGTGTAGTCAGGGATATGACTCAGCTTGAGAATGCCAATATCACCCCAAATAATGAAGACGTTAATAACAGTCACTAACACACATAAGTGCTTAGTGTGTGCATAACACTAAACACTTCCTCACTTAATTTTCATAACGATCCTATGAGATTAGTACTATTTTTATCCCTGTTTTCCATTTTGGGAAACTAAGTCTTAATTAAGTCATTTAATCAAAGTATAAAGCAAGGAAGTAGGAGGTCCAGAACTCACACACAGATGACATAAAATGTATGGCTTCAACCACTCCATTTTACTAAGATGTCCCAACTTTGTTGCAGAATGTCCGTGGCTCCCCGTCAGCTTCCAATTTTCTGTGGATTTAGAAGCAATAGCACGGACCCATCCACCCTGACAGGACAGACTGACCATTTGGCAAAGTTGCCTGGTCTCCAGGCTTCGGGGGTGTCCCGGCTGCCTGAGGGGACCTCCCAGCTGAGTATTCTCCTTCTCGCCAGTTCAAAACTCACTAAAGCCAATGGCTTGCCAGGCTTGGTACTAGATGTCAACGGGCAAAATGAACAGTAAGACACAGGCTTTGCCCCCAAAGGTACCATGCAGCAGGGGATGCACAAATATGCATTTTTACTACAGGAAGTGAACGCACAGGGGCAGAATGCTGGGGGCACATGAGGAGGGCAGTGAGCCAGCCTGGAGAGTCAGGGAGGCATTCTGAAGGAAGCGATCCTTGAAATGAGTCTTCAAGCACAAGTGAGCTTTCGTCAAGAAGAAGGACGGACGGACTGGAGGGACGGAGGAGAAGGGGGAGGCGCAGGGAGGGGAAAGGAAGAGAAGGAAGAGGGGCATGGGGTCCAAAAGGAGAGCCTCTCTGGCAAGGTGGAAAGACATGGAGACGTGGAAAAAAGCCTGCGGTGTGCCTGCGGTTATACGGGATTCAGTGTGAGGCCGGAGGCAGGACGATGAGTGCCCGGGAGACTGGACACGTAGGGAGGACTCCGTTCCTGGCAAGTCTTACATGACAGGCTGAGAAGATGCATTTCATCCGAAGGGCAGTGAAAAGCCCAAGACAGGATTTTAAACAGGAGGATGACATGGTCTGATTTGTCCTTCAGAAAACCCAATTTGGCTAAAGGGTTTAAGATGGCTGTTTGAGAGGAACAGGACTGAAGCGGGAAGATGAGCTAGACACCCACTGGAAACCGAACAGATACTGATAAAGAGGATGGGCCTGGGGTGTTTCTGCCTATGATGACCCCCGGTCCCCGTGTCATGTTCCTCCTCCTCGGCCTAACCAATGCTCCGGCTCAGCCCATGGCTTCTCATCCCTTTCCTGGATTATTTTCCAAACACCCCCAGGGCCATCTGCAAGGTGTCTGTGTCCTCAGCAGTGGCTCCTGACATCTTTTAATATCACTGGCAAATTTAATTAAAGTCACTGTTCCTCTGCTCTTCCAGATCATTAATAAAACAGTGCCACCAGGCCAGACAGAGCAAATTCTCCCTCCTGCTACGCCCTCCGCTTTCTCCAATGGGAACACTGCTCCAGGCCTGTCACCAGCCTGAGTAGAGTCGTCCGGCTCTGCTTCTAAATCTGGGCCCCAGCACGGGCGTCACGGCCAATCCACGTTCAAGTTTTCAGGCTGCACTGAACGCCATGTGTCAGCCGAGTGCAAGAGCACAGTGTCTTTTCCTGCACTTCCCTGGGGTGGGGGGAGTCGGTGCCCAGTCCTCTCTGTAGCAGAGCTCCCCAGACACTCAGGAGCGACACCTTCGCACTCTCTGGAGTAGGAAAGTGGTGACCTCGGCCACTTAGGTGGTTTGACGGTCACCACAGGGCCTTGGATCCAAGGAGGAAAACACAATGATGCTGGACTAGAGGCATTATTATTTCTGTGAATCTTGATAGTGAAAGAAGATGCTATTATCCTCATGTTCTGTTTTACAGATAAGCTCATTCGAACACCTAAAGATTAAGTAATTTGCCTGCCACTGCAGGCAGCAAGTAGAAAGCAAAGCATCTGAGTACTGGCAGCACGACTTTGGGGCATCTGGAGTCACCCACTGGCTTGGGGTGTGCCCCGGGCTTGGAGCTGCCTTGAAGCACGGGCCCAGGAAGGATGGGGTAAGCCTGTCTGGGGGTGCCGTTCTCACCATGAGCTCAGAGGCTCTCCGTACTCTGGGGCAGCCTGGGGCGGTGAGGGAGCCCCAGATTTGAAAGCAGGAGCTAAGAACTGTTTTCACGAGCTATAAAATTTTAAAGAGTCCCTGCACCTCTCAGGCAATTAGCTTCCTCGTCCAGAAAACTCACGTTGGGTTGGATGATCTCCACAGGACAAAGATTCTCTGATCGCAGGGAGGCGTGTCTCTCCAAAGACAAGGAACCAAAGGGACACGTTCACGTTAGCTTGGCCCCAAGCAGTGTGAGAAACGGGCACAGAATTCAGACTCCCATGGAGCCCTCTGAAAAGAAGAGGGTAGGTGAAGTCAGGATGGTAGGAAGATGCGGACCAAGGAAAAGGCAAGGAGAGCCTACCTTTTGGACTAGCCAAACGCACATTGGATCAAATTCATTTTTTAAACAACCGCTCTTTGAATGCCCACCCCAGGCCAAGCGCTATGCTTGGGGAGTAATGCCATGAACGAGCTATGCCTTGTCCTCAACCTTAGCGTTTTTCTTCTGATAAGGGATGGAGACAAATAAGGAATTCCGGGAATCACTGCTTATGATGACGTCATGGGAAGTCCTATCTGCTCCTTGTGCAGCTCTGAGCTCCCGGGTTGGTCCCTGCACTCCTTGCTTCAAACCATGTGGGCAGTGGCTGCAATGCAGCACGGCTTCATAATATAAAGAATCTTGCAGTAGTATGTGATACGGCATTTTACAATTCTTGCTTCTCCGGTCTCATGAGATTAGCAGATGTGCCTTCCCTAGAAGTCCCTCAAGTTCTTAATGACATCCAAACCGTAGGATAACCTCACGGAACCCTGCTGACATTCTCCTAGGCACTATCACACCAGCACAGGAACCCCCCGGGGCTGTGTCCCGGAGCAGCAGCCTCAGCCTCCTTGTGGTTTGTATAATCCACTTTTTAAATGACAACAAAAACAATAATCATATCTATTTACCAAGAGCCTACTCTACGGCCAGCATTGCATTAAGCACTTTCCCAGCTGCTACTCAATACCTAAGCAGCCCACAGTGAGACAATCATTATTGTCCATGTTAGAAATGAGGGGACTTGGGCTCAGAGATTAATAAGCCACCCAAAGACCACTAGATGAGCAAGGAACACAGCCAGGCTATGAAGTTTGGTATGTCAACTGCCAAAATCTGTTTTCCCAACCTCAGGGGATAAAAGGGAGGTTGGAAGAGTAGGGTAAGAATCTGGAGCCCTTACATCAAGAACCGAGAGCCCCCAAAACCTCTACCTCCTTTGGAAAGCCTGCCCTGGCAATGCCCTCTTCCTCCACCTTCAAAACACCTCATTCACTTTCCTGTGTTCCTCTAACCACCCCTGAAGGACTTACACTGACCTGGACTTACAAGCTCACATGTCTATCTTCTACACTTTTTTTTTTTAAGGTTTTGTTTATTTTTTGACAGAGAAAGAGCACAAGCAGGGGGAACGGCAGACAGAGGGAGAGGGAGACGCAGACTCTCTGCTAGGCGGGGAGCCTGAAGTGGGGCTTGATCCCAGGACCCCAGGATCATGACCTGAGCCGAAGGCAGATGCCTAACCACTAAGCAATCCAGGATACCCCATCTTCTACAATCTTATGGGAACCCCCTGAGGGATCTCAATGCAGTTTTTGGTAGATTGATTGATTGATTGATTGATTGATTGATTTTTTAGGACAAGTGGTCATAAGCAGTGGAACTCTCTTGTTAGGGTCAAGAGGTTCAACCTGAACTGACATCCTCTCTGCCTCTAAAATTTTATGAACTCAAAGGCTCATTGATTCCATGACTCTAAGGATTACCAGACTCTGTGGAAGCCAGAGGACTTTTAGCCTCCGCAAGTCCCTGACAGATCTAGGGAGCCAGGAACAATGAGAGTGGGCTAGAGATAGGAAGAGGAGAAGTTGTGTTCTCCACTTACGTTCTGCTTCTCCCACTATAGGACCTGCAATAGCTTCTAAGTCATCCCCCAAGCTGGAGGGAGGAATGGAGTTGGGACCGCATGCTGGAGAGCCCTGTGCATTCAACTAACTTTGGAGCTCTAGAACATTCAGACATCTGGACCCTGCTCTAAACCTAAGTTTTGGACTCTCCAGGAGGGGAGCCCCAATATCTAGGTTTCTTAATTAAAAGTTCCTTACCAGATTTTGAGGTACAGTCAAGGTTGAAAAGCCTGGGAGAGAAGAGAAGGGATGCAGCCTGACTCTGACACCAGCAGCTCAGTAATTCCAACCATTAGAGACTTTCTCTGGCCAGGAGAAGAAGTCTTGGTGTCTAGTGAGCTGACTCATGATGGGTATCCGAACGTCTTTCTATGTACTAGATAAACCACACTCCCGGACTCTCACTTTCATACCTTGCCAAGGGTATGCCTATCCACACAAGTAGATTTTCCCTTTGTCTCCCTCTAAACCTGCTGTCTGCTGGGTTTATACTTCTACTAAGGAAATGTAAAAGATCCAGAGTTCCCTTCTTTTCATGGGAAAATGATGCAACCTATCCACTTTCAGCAGGGCAGGTTCTTAGCTATTTTCACTTCCAGTGATGGGAGCTTAGGTTGGCTTGTTCACACTTTTCCTTCTGGTCTCTTAGTCTGTTCGTTCATGTGTTCATTCATTCATGCATGCACACATTTGAATGAAACCCAGTGTATGCGTCACAGGTTGATTTTCACGGAATTATGGTGAGGAAGTTACTCAGATTTACTCTGATTTATACCTTCATTTTTTTTTTTTGCACACTCAAAAAATAAAAATTAAAAGTTCCTAGAGGGTAGGAATTTGTATCTGTTTTGGTATTTCTGTATCCCCAGTGTCTATCTCAGTGCCTGGCATATAGTAGTTACTCTGTATATATTTACTGAATGAATAGATACATTGAATAAATGGGCAAAAATAGAAGGCATAATATCCAGTGATTTCTCCCACGCTTGGCAGTGTTCAAATGGAGCAGCCCATCTGTCAGGGATGCTGGGAGCAAGGTTTTTCAAGTTTGAGTAGTATGAACGAAAAATAATCCCCTTTGAGGAGTGCTCACTTCACTGAAGAACAGTGACAGAAAACCAAATCATCACAACCAAACAAGTCCTAGACGTGGAAGCATGTGTGATGCGCCAAGAGAGTGCAGAGCAAGGCTGGCCTCGCGCTGTCTGCAGTCATCAGGGCCGGGTGCATGAACCGGGTTTAAGGAATGAACTGGACTTCACCGGGTGGAAGTCAGTGCATCTCTGACAAAAAACAGAAAGCCTATGCTCATGGGCGTGAAGGAGCCTGGCGGAGCAGTGTCTGCTTCGAGAAGGGGGAGCAGTGCAGCTGAAGGGCAGGGCCCTGGGCAGAAGCTGCAGAGGCAAGCGAGGAACAGTTCATAAAAGGCCTCGTACCCCCAGCCAAGGACTTAGAGCATTATCCTGGGAGCAACCGGGAACTCCTGGCACTGATTCAATCACGGGAGGGACAAGAGTGATGGTTTTCCTTTGGACAGGAGACCTCGCGTGAGGACCATGGGGGAGCCAGGCGGGGGAAGGAGAGCAGGGCAAGACAGGAGGCAGGAAGACGGGCCCAGAGGCTCTCCCGGCACCTGAGTGCACCAGGACCGGAACCAGAACCAGAACAGACGCAGTGAGAGTGGGCCTGCGGTGGAAAGTGTAGGTGTGTGAGCTCTTTCGGAAGAAGCATCCACGGAGACCAGCGGAAAATGGGAGAGCAGTGAAAAGAGAATGAAGAGGCATAGCGAGGACCAGATCACATCAGACTTGCTGGCTGTCCCACTGGCCCTGCCACGTCTGTCCTGCATCAGGGATCTCCAAGCCAAAAGCAAGGGAGCCACACAAAACCCGCTGAACTTAGATTCATGTTTCGCATTCGGGACATCCTGCAACAGAGGAGGCCAGCAAGGATTCCGGGCTCTCCGGGAAGACAGCAAGAAGGCCCTGGAATTCAACGAAAGCACCAGATGCTGCCCACTCGAGTCAACATGGTAGTTCTCTGTTGAGTCAGTCGTCCCGACTGTGATAAGCTCTGGAGATGGGGTGATGAGGCAGGTTTGGCCCTCCATGGACTGGTGCACGGAAAAGCACACCAGATCTGGATCTAGATGTGAGCAACGGGTTTGGGGATTTATGTGCACAGGCTGAGAGCATCCCAGAGGTGGTGGAGTTGGACTTCTCATGTCTATGTCATGTCTGTCTCAAAGGAGCATGCAGTTTCACAGAAAAGAAAATAAACTCGTGACCACACTGTCCTTCTGAAATACTGTTAGCTAGAACAATGAAAAGAATTTTTTAAAGACCCAAAATATTGAGAGGAACTCAAATCCTAGAGTGACTAAAAGAAAGCCCGATTCTGTTCATTGACTCATGAAAAAAGTATTTGTCGAGCCCTTACTAGGTGTCCATCACAGTTATAGGCTTCACTTCTGCCTGGAAGTGTTCTCAAATGTATTGAGCAGCAATTAGGTGTCCCAGTCTGCTCTAGCTACTGGGGATTCAATATTATATCTCTTACCTAGATTCCTGCAATAGTTACTGATTTTGCCCCTTCTCTTGTGGTCTATTTTCCACAAGACAGCCAAAAAGTTCTTCTTCTTTTTTTTTTTTAATCAGACCCTGCCATCCTTGGCAACCTCCTCTTCCTGCAGAACTCCTCACCCTGTTACTGCCTTCTGCTTCCAACTTACTGCCTTTCATTCCCCCCACTCTGTTTTGCTGCCTGCATACTCCAGTCTAGCTAAGGTGGCGTTCTCTGAAGGTTCTAGAACATACTAAGCATGCACCTGCCCCAGGACTTTTGCATTTACTGTTCTCTCTGCTTGCACTCCCTCCCCTTACCCTAAATATCCCCAGAGGTCACTTTCTCATTTCGTTCAGGTCTCAGATGCCAGCTTCTGAGAGGCTTTCCCCCTCGTCTTCTCTGAAGGTGATCCCAGCCCTTCCCCCCAGCACTCTCTGGCCCACTACTGTTCCTTTTCTTTATGGCATAGATCACTTGCTGAAATCCTCACTGTTTCTGTTTGTCTACCAGTTTAACCTGGGCTATAATCCCCATGGTAGCTGGAAACCTGTCCTGGTTCACCTTCCTGCCTACATTATGTTCAGGGCAGGCGCCTGGCAGGGTGAGAGTCATGTTTGCTGACTACATCAGTGTGGCCTCCGCAGGACTAAGTTCTGTGGGAAAGAGGCAGCAGTGAGGGGGCCTCCAAACTTCCGGGGAAGCCGGCGGGTAGAGAGCCACTGACCTCAGACAGCAGTCTGTGTCCTCCCTCCAAAAGAACAAGAGCATACACTGTTCGGACAGCAGTCCTGAGGCTGTGTCTAAGCACGACTCCCTCTCTGCGCCACGGCCCCCTCATTGGCACCTTACCCCACAGTGTGCAGCATAAGAACAAGCAACATTTAGAGTGCACCATTCATTCAGCAAGTCTTAAGCAACACTAGCTGCCAATGGTTTACAAAGGCCTCCGTCCTCACCCACCTGGACTCGTGTAATCCTTTCGTGAAGCTGCTCCCACAAGAGAAGCAACCGTGGGGCTCGCTGTGATGCCAAGAATCTCTCTGCCAATTACGGATGGAGCCAGAACCAAACCTCGGTCCTCAGGCCGCCAGCATTCTCCTTCCCCCAAGCCTGAAGGAGCATCATTTCAGAACCGACCAGAAGAACATATCCCCTGCCCAGGCTGGGTCAAGGGAGTGAGAAGCCCAGGGCAGCCTGAGGGGGTATTGTTCCTGCCCCTTTCCTGTTCCCCAGAGAAAGCCGCCTGGGCTTTGGGGGTTATCCCCAGAGACAGGGCTGCCATCGCTCTGCCCTGTTGTCTGCCCATCAGGGGGAAGCAGGTGATTAGCTGCCTTTAGGTCCCTTTCCCTCGGCTCCTTCTCCAGGAGCCTGATTTATTTTAATGCCACTTAATTTCTCTTAATTTTCCAATGTTGAAATATGGAATTAAATCATATCATTGCCTGAATGGAGAACAAAGGGGTTCTGGCAAGCGGTCAAAGTCGTCTCTCTGAGCCACGACTGGGGGCTCTCTCGCACAATCAGCTAACTCTAGGGCGCTCTGGGCCCTCCTGCGACAGGAGGGTGTCACGGGCAGACTCTGAGGACTGGCGGCGGCTGTGTGCTCTCGACCCACTCCTCTAACGATTCCCCTAGAAGATGACTCCCCCATTTGTTCCTCCTGAGGGGCTGGAAGGCACAGACTCAACCTGATTCTTCCCATCTCAGTGGGGAGAGAGAACGCTGGTGTGGCAGGGGGTGGGCAGAGCCTGTAGAAAGCTGCTGAGCACAGGAGTCCCACAAGTCGCTCAACAGAGTAGACATAGCTCTCAAAACAGCCATCCTGGATGGAAAAGGAAGGCAGGGCAGTGCGGGAGCTGAGGCCTAGATCAGCTGGAGCGCGTGGGGTCCAGAGCACCACCTGTCATTCTGGGAATGCCCTGCAGTGTGGCAGCAGGAGGGGACTCCAGGCAGGAGCGGCAGCCTAGGGCCATCGGGGCACTCAACCGGCTCGGGGCACCATGGAGGCCACACGTCCAGAGAGTTGAGTCAGCTGGTCTCGCTGCTCTCTAGAAACCCAGTGTGAAAGCAGACACACCAGGGGCTTCAGCGTACAGCTGGAAGGTTCTGAAATGAAAGATGCTGTCGGCAGTGAAAGTATTGTCAGTAGGAGGCAATCTACAGCGTGAGGAGCGAGACTCACAGAATACAGAATTATCAGGCCAGGGGGGGCGGCTGAAAAGTCAAGGCAGCCGACATAACGCTTTCTGATGGATAAGGAACTCAAGGCCCACGGAGCAGAAGTGGTCTCGCCTGCCGTCGTCAGATAAGAACTAAACCATAAACTTCGGCAGCTCAGCGCTGCTTCTGTTAGACCACACTGCCTGCTCCTCGTTTGATTTTTGACTCCACCACCGGCCTCTTTTATGATAAAGGGCACAGATCCCCTTTCTTGACCTTGTTTCACCCACTTCAAAAGTGAGACGGGTTCTTCATTTATTCCCGCCTTCATTTCTCACCGAACACCCACCGCGTCTCCGGCATCATGTGACAGCGAGTGGGAGCGAGAAAAAGCACTCGGTCCAAGAAGGGGGGGCAAGCCGCATGCACAAAACTACATTTCAGTGAGTCTAAGGGCCTCATGAAAAACGGACACCGTGTTATCAAAATTCAGAGAGAGGCTCCCCATTGACGCTCCTGCCAGGAAGAAGCATTTGAGTTTTACACCGAAGAACAGGGAGGATTCTCAGTGAAAGGTAAACCGCGAGCGGAGGCACAGAAGAGGAAAGGACAAGTTCACTGAGGGGCCCACGCGGGACCTGGAAGACGGGAACCTCCACACGCAGCGGTGAAGCGGGCCATGGAGGGCAGGTGGGCGGCTGCCAACCACGGGAGGCCCTTCTGGGTCTCTGTGGAGGACAGTGATGGGCCTAGAAGGCTGTTTTAGGAGGGGGATCTTGACCCAGTCTTACCACGAACTGAAGGACTGGGAGGCTGAAGCTGGAAAGACATTAGAAAGCTAATTTATAGAGTATGACAATAATCGCAGCTCCGTGGTAGGGGTATGGTGAGGCCTGAAGGGAAAGTCAATACAGAGCACTTTGCAACCGAGGAGCTAACAGGTGGCACAAGCACAGGTGTTGGTCACTGTAATAACAGCTGTCATTGTTACCGCTACGATGTCGTAGGAGGTTATCAAATGCACTCGGGGGCTGGTGGTAGGGACAGCAAAAGTGGGGATAGACTTCATGGACATCAGCAATATTCAGGAATAAGGCAGAGGAGACAGACAGACACTTGGGGGGTTTGAGCCAGGGTGACTGGAAGTTGGCTGGTGCCGTCAACACAAAGCGGGAAATGAAGACAAGTAGCTCTTAAGGACAAAGACGGTGTCCATTGAGCAGCAACTCAGTTTGAGGAGCTGAGGTGACATCTTGTTGGAGGTATTGTGCAAGGGGCTGGAAACAAGACACCAGGCTTGGAGAGCTGCGGTGACAGTGAAGCCGCAGTCACAGCAGAAACCACGAAGGAGACGGCAGAGGGGCAGTCGAAGGGGACAGTGGGAGGGAGGAAAGACTCCTGGAGAGGAGGTGGAAGGGGGACCATCTAGAGACCTATGGGTCCCGGAGAGCTCAGCGTGATGGGAGCCAAGTGGGGAAAGTCTTCGGGAGCTAACAGTCAATCTTATCAGGGCGAGGGGTGCGCGGGTGAGATCAGAAATCAGTTACTCCATTCGGGGGGAATGAGAAGTCGTTGGTGGGTGATAGTTGGGCAGAAGGTAGAGAAAAGTGGGAAAGCATGGGGCTAAACAAAGAAACCAGTGGTGACAAAGCGAAGACAGCGGTTTACTCTAAAAGTTCAAGAGCTAGTGAAAACTGCATGGAAAGGATAGGAGTTGGACAAGAGCCAGGGCTTGCTGACCATGCCTACATTTGGAGGGAGGGGACCCAGGGCTGAAGGAGAAAGCACGCAAGATGGGCTATGAAGGCAGAGCAGGGCTGGCCCCTGGGCCCCATGCAGGAGGGGAAGGGAGCTCTTTCTTACTCTGAAACCAGGGCCAGGGAAGCACAAGGAACCAAGTGGGGAGGTCAGGGTGCAAAGGAAGAATGTTGACCAAGTGCATGCTATTTGGCTTCGTTCTCAAGGATGAGCATAGCAGTGCATGACCCTGAGGTCCTCTCCTCTCAAGTGATTGGGAAATTACTGCAGGGAAGTCAGAGCAGGACCCCAGTTCCCAGTCCCAGTTTCCAGTCTCACATCCACATCCAGGCCCCACATGCTCCAGCACTCCTGCCGCACAACCAGGAAAGCATTACTTGTCACTTCAAGTATCAAAGCTGTAAATTTCATCCAGGATAAACTAGAACTGTTGCCTTTGTAGACATGATTCTGTAGACCATATCCAAATACACTTGATTCTGGAAGTAGCCTTTACTCACCCTCCATAGTATCAAAAACTACACATAGACATATACAAACTCACGTGATTCTTCCTATCTAAACGTCTTGTTCAATAGTCTCTATGGCTCCAAATATGAAACTAACTGCATTCTTACTCTTCCAGGCTCCTTGTTGAGACCATCTCCAGTCCTCAGAGACCTCGGATCTTTAGGGGTTCACCCTGCTCTGCAGCTCAGTAGGCCAGGAGGTGTGTGTTACACCTGCAGGAGCCACTGATCCTTTTCCTGAGGCACCCTGTCCGGTGTTGGAGTGCCCATTCAAAACACAGACAAACAAACACAAGCCAATCTCGTCAAAGAAAGTGGTGGAACATCTTCCTAGAGGAGCAGCTCTGGTTTATACGCTAAATCAGAAAGAAGAACCCGTACCCCTCCCTCACAGGCCACCCAGAAGATGCCTTGGGCTTTTCCCACAGCCTTCTGGATCCGCACCTCTGTCTCTCTCCCTATAGTCCAGTCTCGACATACCTTCTCAAATGCAAACCTGACTGTGCACTTCAGTGCCAGCAACCTTCCTAAGCCCCTACTGGCAACAGCAAAATCCTTAGCATGGAGTACAAGCCCTTCAAGATTTGGCCCCTAAAGAACCGTCCTACACTGTTGGTGGGAATGCAAGCTGGTGCAAAAACAGCATGGAGGTTCCTCAAAAAGTTGAAAATAGAGCTACCCTACGACCCAGCAATTGCACTACTGGGTATTTACCCTAAAGATACAAATGTAGTGATCTGAAGGAGCGAGCACGTGCTCCCAAGTGTTTATAGCAGCAATGTCCATAATAGCCTAACTATGGAAAAAACTTAGATGTCCACCAACAGATGAATGGATAAAGAAGATGTGGTATAGATACACAACGGAATACTATGCAGCCATCAAAAAAGAAATCCTGCCATTTGCAATGACGTGGCTGGAACTAGAGGGTATTATGCTGAGTGAACTAAGTGAATCAGAGAAAGACAATTATCATATGATCTCCCTGATATGAGGAATTTGAGAGGCAACATGGTGGGGTTGGGGGTAGGGAAGGAAAAAATGAAACAAGATGGGACCGGGGAGGAGACAAACTATAAGAGACTCTTAATCTCACAAAACAAATTGAGGGTGTTATGGACATTGGGGAGGGTATGTGCTATGGTGAGTGCTGTGAAGTGTGTAAACCTGGGAATTCACAGACCTGTACCCCTGGGGCTAATAATACATTATATGTTAATAAAAAATAAAAAATTAAAATTCCAAAAAAAAAATTTGGCCTCTAGAGTCCTCCAAACCTCTCTCCCAGAACTGTACCCTCTGTCTTCAATCATTGGCCTTATGCACCTTAGGCCTTTGCATGTGGAGCCCTTCTGTCCTAACATTTTCTCTCTGCTTTCACCAAAGCCAACTTCTACCCATCCTCTCTTTCTGGGATTCAATGTCCCTAGAAGTCCTCGGGAAGGCTCTGTGGAGAGGTGATCTCCCTACATGCTTCCACTGTACCCAGGATCTATCCTCCACTGAAAGGAGTCACTAGCTGATTATTCCTGCGGGAATGAATGTATGTTTATGAGGAAAAGGACCGTTCTGTTTTATTTACCTCTGTACCTGGCAGATGCCTGGCAGAGCAGGCTGTTGTTGAGTATTTATTGAATAAATAGCTGATTGAATGAATAAATGAATGTTTTTCTTTTAGAGTCCAATATATGGCTGAGCCTCACCAAACAGTTGAGCCTCTGGGCAAAACAACCAGACTGAGTGAAAAGGGGGTCACCCCTCTCTTCTTACCTGACTTTGGTCACTTTAAAGAGAGGCCAAGATGCGAACCACGTTCCCCCAGATCCAGAATGGGAGCATAGACTGGACCATGCAGGCCAAGGAACAATGCCCCCCATCACGGCCCCATGGACAATCCCAGCAACTCTGCCCAGAAACTGTACAGGGGTGCCGCCTGGCACAGGGACAGGGCAGGGATGGGGCAAGAGCCTACTCCCTCAGCTTCAGGGTTCCGGCCCAGGAAGGAGCCTGAAGAAGGAAATGTTTTTTTACAGGGTCCGTTTGATAACCCCATTTTCTTTTCTGTGACCAGGAGGCCATACAGAAGAGATACCAAAGAGGACAGCAGAGGGGCAGGAGCAGAGAAGAGAGCTACCTTGGCCCTTCGAGTTCATTCTCCACCCAGCATGTACTGACTGCCTACTCTATGCCAGGCACAGTGCTAGGCCCTGCAGATACACCATGAATAAACAGCAGTTATGTTCCCTCCCTTCCTGCAGCTTACTGTCTAGAGGTGTGACTAGCATTTATTCCACCACACAAGTAAACTGAATGTGCCTCTTTAAATTATTTCAAAATAACAGGTTCAGCTTATGAGTGTACAGACGTTCTGGCTGGGCCAGAGATGGTATGGAAGGCATCCTTGAGGAAGTAACCAATGACCTAGGAGCTGGAGGGAGACTAGGAGTACATTAGACCAGAAAGGAGTTGGAGTTTAGGGGTGTTGGAAGAACAAGAAAGCATCCCAAGTACAGAAAATCGCATGAGTAGCCTTTCCATCTCCATTAAGTTCAAGAACGACTTCAAGTTCAGTTCTGTAGGCTCCATCTTTTTCTTCTCAACCCAATATCCATATTTTATTTAAAGAAAGGGGCTAGGGAGTGGACACGTGTGGGGGGGACCTCAGGCAGGAATTGTAGGCAGCGATGAGAAGCTGGGGTGATCAGCCCACACCAAGAAGCTCTGGCAGCCTTGGTCCCCACGTGAGGCACCGCACCGCATGAAAAGGCAGGTTCCTCTCAAAGTTGCGAGCCCGCTAAAAAGAAGGGCCAGCAGGAGGCCGGCGCCCCTGTAGAGTGCACGGATCCCCCATCTCAGGAAGAGCAGGGCGCAGAAGCTATATTTGAAAATTGAGGTAAACAAGAGCTCAGCTCCAGTGGATGGGGCACAACAGCTGTGGGAGATTAATCACAGGCGGCTGCAAGTCACCGGGTCGGCAGAGGCCCGGAGGCTTCCCTTTCGGTGCCCCACCGGTAGGCCCGCTGCGTGCCCATCACGTACCCACAACTCCCTCGGCTCGGGGTGTTTCTCGACCACCCGGGAGCTCGGAGTCTCGCTGCCCGCGGCAGCCTGCCTTTCTGAGAACCTGCCCCAATTTCAACCTCTGCCCAGGAGACTGAACCAGCAAACGGGCAGGGTTTTTTAGTCGCCACAAAAGATGAGTGAATGAGTGAGTGAGTGAGTGACGGAGGGAGGGAAAAGGAGGAAGGGAGGGAGCAGGGAGAGAGAGGGAGGGAGAGAGAGAGAGAGAGAGAGAGAGGCGGGCAGCAGGCGGGTAAATTTATGGCACTGCATTAAAGGCATTTGTTCTATTTAACCACCGCCCCCCCCCCCGCACTCCCTCCACGGTTAAAAATAAAACTCAGTGAATAAAGACCAAAAACTGCTTCCCACCCCCCCACCCCCCCAGAGCAAATCGCTTTCTTCATCTCTCCCAGTGGCTTGGGTCCTCGGGGCAGGTCCGGCAGGGTCTGCAGAGCAGCGCTAGCCTCCGAAGGAGGGCCTCTGGGTGCGTGTGTGTGTGTGTGTGTGTGTGTGTGCGCGCGCGCGCGTGTGTGTGTGTCTCGGGGAGGATGGCGAGAGTGGGTAGTTACCACACCTCCCTTCTCCCCACCTGGCCGCGGCCCGCCCAGACCCCCGCCGTCTGGAGCGCGGGGGACCCGAGCAACCCTCCCTCTCTCCCCGCCCTCTTGGCCGCGGCGGGCCGGTGCGCCGGGGCTGCAGTTCCCGACCCGCCGCCGCGGAGTCCCGAGGCTGGGCGCGCGCGTGCGTGTGTGCACGCGGGCGCGCGCCGCGGGGTAACGCGCTCGGCTCCTAGCCCCCGACCCCGGCGGGCACTCGGAGCCCCGGGAGCGCCGCACGGCCGGGCACCGCCAGCACACCGGCGCACAGGCACACATGCAGCCGGCCCGCGCCGCAGCGTTCCGTGTCCCCGGGGCGCACCCGCCGCCCGAGAGCACACACACACGCCCCGGCGTCTCGTTCTGCGCCCCCCCCCGACCCCCTCAGACACTCTGCCACATGCCCCCCCCAGCTCCGCAGACAAAACGTTCACTTTCCGAGGCACCCTCCCCCCACCTCTTGAGGCACTAAACCCACGGGAAGGCAGCCGGTATGAATGATCTCGGGAAATAACTTAATTAACACCGGCATTCACAAGCGGGAATCCTCCGGAGGGGCGTCCCAAGCCCCCAGCCTCGGCCTCCCTCTGAGGGGGAAGGGCAGGAGGCTCACCCCATTACTCACCGTTTCCTCCCGGTCTCCCGAGCGGAACGGCCAAGTGAGGGGGAAGAGGAAGGTGCGCGACGCCCCGCCGCCCGGCTGCTCAGCGGCCGCAGCGGCTCATCGCCCCCGCGGGCTGCCCGCCGGCCGCAGCCGCGTCCGGGGCATGTCAGTCGGCCGCCGCCGCCGCCGCCCGCGGGGCTCGTGGGCTCGCAGGCTTCCGGGGTGGGGGAGGTGGGGCGCGGGCTGCGGCCGGGGCAGGGGGCCTAGGGAGGAGCGGGGAGACCCTCCCGAGGACCCCCGGAGGAGCCCGGGCCGGGGCGCGGGCTCGGGGTTGAGCGCGGGGAGGCCCGGAGTCCCGGCCGCCGGCAGCGGGGGGATCCCTGCCGGGAGGGGCAGGAAGGCGGGCGGCCCGGCGCGCCCTGGCGGCTCGGAGGGACCCCGGCTCGCGGCCGCGTCGCCGGGGCTTTCCCGGGGCTGGGCGCGCGCCGACTCTCCGCCTGGCACGCCGTCACCGCGGGGGACGTGTCGGCCTCGCGGCGCGGAGGGGACGCGCGGAGGGGCTGGTTTCTGGGCGAGCCGCGAGCTTTGCCCATTAAGCTGCAGCAAGAAGCCAAATCAAAAAGCCAATCTCCAAGCCTCCCAACCGAACGTCACCCTATCAGCTGGGAGCCAGGGAGCCGCACCGAATGACAAGCCGCGCATATTTATCCTCGCGCGCCGAGGGGGGATTTTCAGATAGCGTCCCGAGCAGCCGCGGGGAAGCAGACCTGCGCCTCGCGGCCCCCCCGGGCCCTGGGGGACCCAATGAGGGCGGGAGCCCTCGCCCGCGGCCACTCACCCACCCACCCACCCAACGGCCGGAGCCCGGCGCCCGGCTCCTCGCGGCCGGCGGCGGTCCCGAGACGGCGGCGCGTCCTGACCTGGATTCCGCGGAGTCCGGGTCTCCGGTCGGCGGGCGGGGAGGGCGGCCGGGCGGGCGCGCAGCACCGGCTTTCCCCTTGTCCTCAGGAGACGCCGCCTGCAATTCCGAAATTAAGTCTCCACCAACACATCTGTGGTTTTTAAATATAGCAGGGGACGATTACCCAGGCAGGGTCCACCCAGGCCTAAGGGAGGAGTTGAGGGGGATGGAGGTTGGCAGGGGAGGGAAAATAAAACTCCCTTTTTCCCCTCTTTTTTTCTTCTGTTCTTGGTGCAGAACTCAGTCTGTCATTTTCTCAACCCAAATCAAACAACAGCTTGCGAGAGACGCTTGGGTGAGTGCTGGTATGTTGGCTTTTGGGTTTTTAAGGCTAAAAATAAGAGGGGGCTGCCTCCCAAATTGCTGCTTACTCTGGGCCTGGAGCCTGGAGGAGAGATGGTCTTTTGATGCAGCAGCAGAACTAGGGATTGGGGCTTGGCTCAGACAAAGTGTACACACGTAGCCTGAAATCAGATGCCTGTAATTTCTTCTATATTTGTCAGGCGTGGTCCTGGAGGCATGAGGGGTGGGCAGGCCTCCCCCCCCCCCCCAAAATGAGGTTTCTTCTAGTTTATCGATGGCATTAGGCGATCTAAAAGGAGCGGGGTGGCTGACGGGCTGGCCCTTTGTAGAGGCACCGCTATGAATTCTGGGGCAGAATCCCAAGGGTGAGAAGTTGTTCCTCTGCTGCCTGAGGCCGGTCTGGGAGGGCCAACGAGGAAGAAAAATGCTTAGCATGTATCAGCTCCTCCTTAGGATGGGCAGCCTTGCCAATGAACTTGACTGTTTTATTTTATAAAACTACATGAGGTAGGAACAACGACCAACTCCACGTTTCTGTTGAGAAAACCGAGTCTCAGAGAGGCTAAGAACCATCTCAAGGCCACAAGCAGCAGAGCTAAGGATGGGAAGAAGGTGGAACCAGCTGGAGTTTTGCTGATCATCGCAAGGATATGTGCAAATTCCAGGATCCCCCGGGGGACTCTTCGGGAGCAAGGCTTGGTGGGAATGGACAAGTGAGCATAGGAGTTAGAAAACATGTGAGCCTGGGGTGACGTGAGTTCTTTCCTGATCCCTTGACTCACTACTCCTTCAGCAAATCATGTGGTGGTTTCCATCCTGAGTTCGAGTCCTGGGTGTGCTCCTCACTGAGCCTGGTGATCTCAGACCCCAGAACCTTCATGGCTCTTGAGTTCAGTTAATGTTAAGGCCGAAACACTGACTCTGTAAGACTTCAGTTACTTCGAAAGTTTGGGATTTTAGGATATGTCATTGGTGCGATCTTCCTTGTATTTGTTTCCACGGAGATCCACAATGCTGACTGGTCTGCAGTGAAGACCAAGGCATGGCTGGTGGGTGTGTAAATTGGTATTGCTTTTAGGAAGGGCACCTTTGAAAGATATATCAAATTCCTTAAAAAAATATGAACCTCTTTGACTCAGTAATTTTATTCATTGAAATTTACTCTATGGTAATAGTTAAGAATGTGCTCAAATACTTAGTTACAAGGATATCCATGATAGTGTTTATAACAGCAAAAAAATGGAAACATTTTGGAGCACCTGGTTGACTTGGTGGGTTAAAGCTTCTGCCTTCTTCTCAGGTCATGATCCCAGGGTCCTGGGATCAAGCCCCACACGGGGGGGGGGGGGGCTCTGCTCAGCAGGGAGCCTGCTTCCCTCTCTTTCTCTCTCTCTGCCTACCTCTCTGCCTGCTTGTGATCTCTGCTGTCAAATAAATAAAATATTTTTTTTAAATGGAAACATCTTAATTTTCAAACAGAATTGTTTGTGCAGGTTGTGTTATATGACATAATGGTACATTCTACCATTATGAAAATGCCAGTGCAGCATTTCATGTATTGACATGGAAAGGTCTGCATGATATGTTACTGAGAGAGCAAAAGGAAATGGAACATAGAATGTGACACTGTGTGTGTGTGTGTGCCCGCCCTACTAGCATAAAAACACCAAAATGGTAGTAGTTGTTATCTTTGGGTGGTGGGGTTCTTAGTGATTTATTTTTCTATTAAAATCAACTTTATTGGGGCACCTGGGTGGCTCAGTGGGTCAAGCCTCTGCCTTCAGCTCAGGTCATGGTCTCAGGGTCCTGGGATCGAGGCCCGAATTGGTCTCTCTGCTCAGCGGAGAGCCTGCTTCCCTCTCTCTCTCTCTCTGCCTGTCTCTCTGCCTACTTGTGATCTCTCTCTCTCCATCAAACAAATAAATAAAATCTTTAAAAAAAATAAAATCAACTTTATTGAGGTGTAATTTGCATACAATAAAATTACCTGTTTTAAGTGTACAGGTTGATGGGTTTTGATAGCAGTACACACAAGTACAACAACCACAATCAAGATACAGAACATTTACATCTCCCCCCAAAGTTCCTAGCCCCTTTGCAGTTATCCCTCCTCCCCTCAAGCAACCACTGATCTGCTTCCGGCCACTGTAGATTAGTTTTGCTTTTTCTAGAACTTTCTTTTTTGTGTCTATTTATGGCTCTTGATATTTCTTCAAATAACATTTCCCATTCGCTAAAACAGCAGCAGTGACAATACACACAGAACTGGTCTTATCCTCTTTCTAGAACTCCCAGAAACTGATGGGAGCTTCATCTTTTTTTCACCTGTAGCAGGTGTGGCTGGGCAGGAAGGTGGGAGGCGAGGGGAGCATCTCGGCTCATTCAACCATTGCTGAGGGCAGAGTGACTCGTGGGGGTTATCTGACTTCCAGGTAGACTGAAATCACCAAGCCCAGTTCTGCATTCTGGGTCTCTGTGTCCTCACCTATAGCATGGAAGAAAAATTAATAACAACAGTAACATCCACTCGTGGGGTCGGCGCGAGGATTCCGTGAGATTCCAGTTTCTGATATAGAGTAATTCTCAAATGCATGTCAGTTCGCTCTTTCTCCCCCTTGCCTTGCTTTCCTCCCACTGTATGCTCTACAACCACCTGTCTCCTCTGAACATGGGGCAGAGTCCCACTTTATCCCCCTCTCTACGACCTGCATACAGGGTTATAAATAACTACGGTAATTCTGAGGACAGTCTGCCTTCAGTTTCTGCCGTTGTTTATTCCCTAATTTCTGGTTGTGGTCGGACGTGAGGAGATCTTCACAGGAGAGACAGCAAGCAGGCTACTTGTTGTCAGCAGCGAACAAGAGCCACAGACTTCATTTTCAAAATCAGGAGGAGACAGAGGCCAGAGAAGTAGGGGGATTCAACCCAGTCACAGAGCTCACATAGCAAGTCCATTATGGGCTGCATGGGGACCCCTTCCCCCAAATGCGTAGGTTGAACTGGTAGCTTCCTGTGCTTCAGCATGTGAGGGCCAAGAGATAATTAAGTTAGATGAGGTCATCAGAGTGGGCCCTAATCAAATGACGGGTGTTCTTATAAGAAAAGGACGGGAGCACAGATAGGCAGTGGGAAGACCATGTGAAGACACACCAGGGAGGCAGCCATCTGCAAGCCGAGGACAGAGGCTGCAGAAGATCTCAAACTTTCTGACACCTCGATCTTGGGACTTCTCACCTGCAGCCTGTGAGGAAATGAATTTCCACTGCTTGAGCCACTCAGTCTTTGGTATTTTGTGATGGCGGCCAGAGCAGACTCATACAGAATCCGGGTCTTCTGGCTGATTCCTGGCAAGGCTGGCTCTCTTCCAACTTCAAGGAGTTCCTTCAGGTTATTTGATACCTTAAAACAACCTGGATTTGGGAATTCATTTGGATAAAAATGAATGAACGAAATACATGGGGCTGGGGAGAAAAAATAAAGCAGAGGAAAAGGTAAAGGCTGCCAAGGGAGGGAGAGGAGATCATTTGGCTTTTTAATTGGAAAGATTGGGGAGTTTGTCTTGGAAGCTTCAATGACAAAGAGTCAGTACAGTGAGAACTCAAAGGAGAAGGGGGAGGGAGCCATGATGATGCTTGAAGGAAGAAGTTTCCAGAACAGGAAACTCTGAGATTCATAAGCAGGAGTATGTCAGACCTGTTCACGAAAAACTGTTATTTATTCCTCACGTCCACATTGGGAGCTGCATAGCATCCTTTTATCTAGAGAAGAAGAAACTTCAAGTGGGAGAAGTCACCCCCATGAGGTCACCCAGACAAGAGCAGGTAATGAATGCCCTTCTTTCTCCAGAGGCTGGCAGCACAATGGGGCAGATGGGCTGAATATTGAGAACCTGCCCTGTGGTTTCTTCTTCCTTAGGCCCCACTACTTACCATTATGCCCCAAAAGCTCCTCAAGTCTGTACCTCTCCAGACGTGGGGCCTCAGGCACCTCACTGAGACCAGCCCTGCCTGCCTTTGCTGCCTTTAGCTCTGCTTGTCACAGACACCACTGTGCCCAGGTGCTGGCATGGACTATAAAATCTGAGAGCAGTTGAGGAGAGGCAGAAGCAGACATCACGTTGAACTTAAATAAAATCTGGAGCAGCTATGTAGGAGAGAGAGAAGTTTCACACGGAATGTTTGGTAATGGGAGAGTTTAGGAAGACAGAATTCTTTTTTCCTTAAGATTTATTTATTTATTTAGAAAGAGAGAGAGAGAGAGAGAAAGAGAGAATCTCAAGTAGGCTCCGAGCTGAGCATTGAGCCTGACGTGGGTCTCCATCCCAGGACTCTGAGATCATGACTTGAGCCGAAACCGGGTCAGATGCTTAACCGACTGAGCCACCCAGGCGCCCATATAATTCTTAACTGTCTTATAACCTGTATTTTCAACATTTTTCACTTAATTATTTTTCTGTTGTTTCCTTTATTAAAAGTGTCTGTTGAAGGAGAACACACATACGGACAAGTGTACAAGTCATAAGTCCAAGCTCAAAGAATTTTCATGAAGTGATTGTATTTCATTGAGTCATTACCCAGAACGATAAATATTACAAGTGTCCCAGGTACCCCTCAGGTACCACACCCAATGATGCGTCCTTTTTGTCTTCAAAGGTACCTGCTCTCCTGACTTCCGAACCGTTACATGAATTTTATGTGATTTCTGAACTTTATATAAGTGGAAACACGAAATGTACAATTGGGTCTGCTCACAGTAGGTCTGTAAGGTTTATCCAAAGTGTGTGTAGCAGCAGTTTGTTGCTTTTCTTTGCTGTGGTATTTCCATTGGGTGAATATGCCCCCAATTTAATTTAATTTTTATTCTGCTCATGATTGTTTTCTTTTGTTTTGTTTTTATTATTTTGAATAATGCTGCTAGGAGCATTTGTATGCATACGTTTTGGTTTACATATGTACTTGCTTCTCTTGGGTCTATGTCTCAAAATGGACTTGCTGGCTCATGAGGCGGGTGAATATGCAGCTTTAATGGATAATGATAGTTTTCAGTTGATGGGAAGATTGCACCTTCCCCTCCCCAGCATTGCTGCATTAGGTCATTGGCAGTGCTGAGTTTTATCAATCCATTTAATTTTAGCCATTCTGGTGAGTATATACTTAATCGTGGCTTTCATTTACATTTTCCTAGTGACTAGGAAGTCGGAATTTTTTCCTATATATATTCCCCTTTGGATAGTCTCTTTTGTTAAGTGTCTGATCAAGTCTGTTGCTTATTTTTCTAGAGCGTTGTCTGTCTTTTTCTTATTGACCTTGTGAGGGTTCTTTACATATTCTGGATTCAAGTCCTCTGTCATTACATGTGTTGCAACTATTTCCTCCCAGCCTGTGGCGTGCCTTTTCATTCTCTTAATTGTGTTTTTTGATGAATAATTTTTTTATAGTTTTAATGTAGCGCATTTATCATTTTTTCTTTACCCTACATGTTCTATGAGACTTTCAAGGCCTTTAAGATATTTTTCTGTTATCTTCTGGAATTCTTATTTTTTATGTTTCAAATTTAGATCTATAATTCCAAAATTTTATTTTTTTCATGTTTTTATTTGAGTATAATTGGCATACAATGTTACATCAGTTTCAGGTGTACAACAACATAGTGATTCAACTACTCTGTATGTTGTGCTCTGTCCACCATTAGGGTAACAACCATCTGTCACCATACAAGGCTATTACATTATCATTGACTATATTCTCTATGCTGTGTCTTTTATTCCCATGACTTCTTCCATAGCTGGAAGTTTGGATCTCCCATTCTTCTTCACTCATTTTTGCCTACATCGCCCCCTCACCACTGCCCTTCCCTCGACCAACCACCGGCTTGTTCTCTGTAGCTATAGGTCTATAGAATTACTTTTTTAAAATGTAATGTGAAGAAGGGGTGAAATTTCTTTTTTTTCCCATATGGACATACAGCTGACCCAGTACAATTTGCTGAAAAGAGATCATTTCACCTGCAGCACTACCTTTTGATACAAACCAAGTATTTGTGTTTGTATGGGTCTGTTTATGGACTTTCTAGTTGGTTTTATTTGCTTATTTTTCTCTTCTTTTATTCACATATGTCTTAATTGTTGTAGCTTATAAGAAATCTTGACATTTGGTAGAGTGAGTGTTTTTGCTTTGTTCTTTTCATGAATATCTTGGTTATTCTTGATCCTTTGCAATTACATATAAATTTTAGAATCAGTTTATTAGTTTTAAAAAAAAAAATGCCTGCTAGAATGTCAAGATGGCCCTGAATCTATAGATCAATTTAAAGAGAATGGACATCTTTATAATATTGAGTCTTTTGCATGAACATGGACTATCTACTTATTCAGATCATCTTTAAATTCTCCCAGTAATGTTCTAAAATTTTCAGTGTATAGGTCTCACACATATTTCTTTTGATTTATTCCTAAGTATTTAGATTTTGTGATACCAAGTGGTATTGTTTTCTTTATGGTGTCAAACAAAAATCTGTTGTAAAACAAAATTTTATGTTAAATTGTTTTTATACTAAATAAAACACTACTGATTTTTGTGTACTTACTTTGCATACAATGACAGTGCTAAAATTTTTAGTTTTCACAGTGGTAGATTTTGCCTTTTTATTCATTTTCCTTATACATAATCATGTTTACAGATTTCTTCCTTTCAAATCTTTCATTTTTGCACTGGTTAGGATATCAAACACAATGGAAAATAGAAGTGGATATGATGGGACTCTCTCTAGTTTTTTTCTTCATCTTAATGGAAATGGTTTCAGTATTTTCCCATTAAATATGAAGTTTACTGTACGTTCTTCATAGAAAATCTTTATGATATTAAGGAAGTTCCCTTCAATTCCTAGTTTCTTAAAGTTTTTTTTTGGAAAAAATCATAAACTTGCATTGAAAGTTATCTAATCTTTTCTTTGTATCTACTGAGATGATTGTATGAAAATTTTCCTTGCTCTGTTAAAGTGATAAACTATATGGACTCATTTTCTTTCTTTTTTTTTAAGATTTTATTTATTTATTTATAAAGATTTTTATTTATTTATTTGAGAAACTGAGAGAAAAGCATGAGAGGGAAGAGGGTCAGAGGGAGAAGCAGACTCCCCACTGAGCTGGAAACCTGAACTGAGACATGATCCTGGAACTCCGTGGGACCATGACCTGAGCCAAAGGCAATCGCTTAACCAACTGAGCCACTCAGACGTTCATTTATTCATTTTTCTTGAGAGAGAGGGAGGGAGAGAGAGAGAGCATGTGTGTGCCCATGCAGGTGGGGGGAGGGACAGAGGGAGAGGGAGAAAGAGAACCCGGAGCATCAAGCAGACTCCACATGGAGCCTGACACAGGGCTGGATCCCTTGACCCTGAGACCATGACCTGAACTGAAATCATGAGTCATAAATGCTTAACTGACTGAGCCACCCAGGTGCCCCTATGGACTCATTTCCTAATGTTAAACCAGCTTCACGTATCTGAAATAGAGGTATTTGGTCGTGATGTACTTATCTTTTTATATGTATTATTAGATTTGCTTTGCTTACAATTTGTCAAGGATTTCTGTATCTATATTCGCAGTAGAGATATTGGTCTGCAATTTTCTGTTCTTGTAATGTCCTTATCTAATGTTTTTCACAAATTTGTTTTTTCATGGAACCATGTAGAAGCATATTCTTGGTCATTTGGATCCCTCTTCATCAAGGTTCCTTGGTCTCAATTCCGTGTTCACAACTTCTCTCTTCCCTTCCGGTTCACCATGACCTTGAGAATACTCAAAGGGATAGAAGAACTTTGTTCATCTTCTAAGCAAGAGAACAGGTCCCTTGAAGAGGAGCCCCTGATTTTCATGCCTTTGAAGTTTCTCCCGAGGGCTGTGTTCATCCATCCCTAACGGGCCTCCCTAAATGTCTATGGGAAGCATCAGCCATGTGGAAAGGGCTGCTCCTGGACACTGTTTCTGCCAGGGACAGGTGGATGACAGCTGGCATGGAATAAAAAGAATAGCATGTCAGTGTTAAAGATTCTCTTTGCCCTCTCCCCTAGACAGTTACACCTTCTTTTCTAGCCACGGGTTACCTTAATTTCCTGGATATTTAGCGATGTTCTTAAGAAGCTATAAACAACCTCATCCAATATCCAGCAACACATCCTTTTACCTCTTACATAATTTCTCCATCTATTTATGAAGGTTTTATTACTAGGCTGTGAGTCATTGGAGAGAAAATATTTCCGTGGTGGAATAAGCAGGCTCGATTGCTGATTGACTAACAGATGATGGAGAAGGGGTGTCTAAGTCGATTTCCAAGGGTCTGGCCTGAGAAACTCGATGGAGGGCAGCACTGGCTTAGGAAATATGAAAGGGAAAACATGTTTGGAGAACAAGGAGGAAGGTGTGGTTTTGCCCCTCATGAACCCGTGGGATGTTCAAAAAGGAAATCTCAGAGGCAATGAGACAGATCTGAAGCTTCAGAGGCAGAGCTGGTGGAGGGACTCAGATTTGGGAGCAGGTAGGTGGTCGTGGAGGCCACGGGAACGGATGAGAACACCCAGGTGCTACTATGTGTAGCACTAGTCACACGCTCTTCTACTCCTTTTTAAAGGATTATCCTAGAGCAGGAGTTAGCAATCTATGGCCTGTGGGCCAAATCAGGCCTGTGGCCTGTCTTGCAAATATAAGTTTATTGGAACGCATGCCTGTTTGTTTATGGACAGTCAGTGAGGGCTCTGCTCGAGGACAGAGGGGCAGAGTGGTGGCCACAGGTAAGGCGGGGAAATAGTTACCACTCAGCCTTTTACAGAAGCGCTAATCCCTGACCTAGAGGTTACAAGAGGTACCCATGCTTTATTAAATTCAATATCAGTAAGGCAGTTAAGTCCGTCCGTTGTCAGTTCATTGCTGCTCTTTCACAGCTAATGGATATGCTTGTTCTGTTGATCCTAAATTTGTCTTGGCCTTTGGTTCTTATCAGGGTTATTATGATGGGCCTAGGTATAGCCTTCATTAAATTTATCTTATTTGGATTTTGTAGAAATTCTTTTTTTTTTAAATAGTATGTCAGTATTAAAGCATTCTCTTTGCCCTCTCCCCCTAGACACTTATACCTTCTTTTCTTATCATAAGTTACAATAATGGGGGCGAAATGCATGGAGCCCAATGTGGGGCTTGAATTCACCACACTGAGATCAAGACCTGACTGAGATCAAGAGTCAGATGCTTAACCAGTTAAGCCACACGGGAGCCCATTATAGAAGTTCTTGAACATGTCACTTAATGTCCTTAAATGATCTTGGAAATATAGTAATTATACTTTTGAATAATATTTCTGCCCTGTTGTCTGTCTCCCCTTCTTTTGGAACCCCAATTACAGGGATGTTCAATTGTGTTAATATGCCCTGCATTTCATTTACGCCCTTGTCTGGATTTTCTCTTCCTTTTCATGTCTATGTTTTAGCATAGGTATTTTATACTGACCCATCTTTCAGTTCCCTCATTTCCATCTGCTCATTTTTTAGTAGATTCCAAGTTTTTGCTGAAAATTGCTCTCTTATTATCTATTGATCACAGCTCTCTTACAGTCTGGATGTGGCACCTCCAAAATCTAGCCCTCCTGTACGTCTGTTTCTAGATCTTGTTCTCCTTCCTCCCTCCCGCTTCCCCCCTCCTTCTCTCTCCTCCCTCTCCTCCCTTCCCTCTTATTTTTCTTATTTCTGGGAATGCCTGCTGTTTTGTTGTTTGTTGGGGTTGAATACTAACATTAGGTATGAAGAGTCCTACACATTTTGAGTGTACAATACGGATCTTTGGGTAATATTAGCTGTTTTTAGAGAGGACTTACTTTTCTTTGGGGTAGGCTTTTAGGATAGAGATGAATTATCTTAATTTTGTCTGAAATTAAACTGTCATGTGAATTTGTTTGAGACTGCTCCACGCTGTTGCAAGCAGTGGTCGATTTCTGGTCACCTCTGTTTCCCAAGGCTCACCTCCATGGTGAGCCACAATTCCAATTCCTTTGTCTCCACGTAGATGAGACTGCTCAGAATTCTACTTAATATCTCTATCTTTTAGTTACTATGTCCTGCCTAGCTTTCCAGTGGACCAGAGTTTATGGGTCTGCAGGTGCTTTGAAGAAGAATGCACTAGAGACTTCCAGTTCACGGCTCAATGCCTTCCTTTCCTCTGGTTTTTAGTGCTTCTGGTCCTTACTGCCTTGCTTGGTAGCTCTGTTATCATCAAACCATAGCTGAAAGTGCAGATCACTTAGTTGTTTTTTTAAACACAAAAGAAATATATGTTTGTTCTATCAAATTAAATAATACAGACATATACCAGGAACAGTTTAATAAACCCCCGTTCCAAATCTGTCTCCTTTATTGAAGTAACCAATGTTAAGGTCTGCTGAGTATCCTTCCATTTTTTTTTTTTTTATACTCCCATATACCAATAAGTGGTTGCCAAAGACAATTAGCTTGGGTTTTTTAAAAATTGTATCACGCATACACGATTTTGCAATTTGCTTTTTACCAAGAACTGCATCAGTGCTTTAAAAAATGTACATAAGTGCATAATATTCCATCCTATATATATGTCCTATTTATTAAATTGTTCTCCTGTTGCTAGAGATTCAAATGGTTTCTCTTTGTTCTAACCACATAAATACATTGCTAATTTCTCAATTTTTGCCAGTCTACTAGGTGAAATATGTATTTGATTTTACTCCAAGATATTTAGAGGATTTTAAGAATGTTTATTGGCCATGTGCATATACTCCTTTGAAAATTCTTGTGTCTATCCTTTGCCGTTTTTCCTACTGTTATCAAATTTGTAAGACTACTCAATATAACTCAGGATATAAACCCCTCATTCGTCGCATATGTTGCAAATATTTTCCCAAAGCCTGTTTGCCTTTTAAAATGTTACTTATGGTATCTTTTCTGATCTGAAAGTTTTAATTTTTACATGCATAAAATGCCCATGTTTTTGTTATGACTTCTAGACCTTGTTTTAAGACTTCCCCACGTGAAGCTTAAACAAATGTTTTCCTAAAGTTGATTTCCTAAAATTTTACATTCTACATTTAGGTTTTTAATTTATCTAGAACTTTTTTTGTACATTGTATGCTTTATGAGTCTAACCTGTTTGCCTTCAAATGCCAATTCTGTCAGTGTAACTTATCAAATAAACTACCCTTTTCCACTTGGTCAAATATTAAGACTGGTAACTACTGGAACCAATTTTGGATTCTGTTTTTTTGATCCGTCTATTATTGTGCCAAGCCCATCCTTTTTTTTTACTTATTTATCTATGTTAAATAAACCATCTTTTAGAGCAATTTTAAGTTCACAGCCAAACTTGGAATAAAGTACAGAGAGTTCCCATAAACGCTCTGTCCCTATACGTTGTATTATTTATTACATTAGATATAAAGCAAATTGTTTTATCACCCATCCATCTTTCTGTTAGAATTTACTTGCGTACTCTCATCTATTCCTCCACTGATTTTTAAAATCATCATATAATCATCATATAAACGATGATTCTGGATGACATTTCATTAGATATGTAAATTAATTTGGGAAGGGCAGGCACTGTTATGACATTCTAGCATTCTTAATTTTTAAAATTTGTACAAAGATTTATTTATTTATTTATTTATTTGAGAGAGTGTGCGAGACCTTGCAACCATGGGTGGGGAGAGGGGCAGAGGAAGAGGGAGAAGGAGAGAAGCAGACTCCTCACTGAGCCAGGAGCTGGATGAGATTAAGGAGGGCTCAATCACACAACCCTGAGATCATGACCCCAGCAGAAATCAAGGAAATTAAGAATCAATTACTTAACCAATTGAGCTACCCAGATGCCCCTCTATCATTCTTAGTCAGTTGTTACTACACTTAGGCTTTTTTCACATTTTAATAAGGATTCATAGTTAGTTCTTTAGATCTTTTGCCTTTCTTGTGCATTTTACTTCTAGGCATTTTACAGTTTGATTTTTTTATTAAAAAGTGGGATTTCCTCCCTCCTGACAAATTTCTGTTGATTAAAAGTAAAACTACTTATTTTTGTACTTTAATTTTGTGTCCAGTTACCTTATTCAATTCTTTTCTTTTTTGGGGGGCGGGGAAGACAGTGTGTGCTAGTTTGGGGGGAAGAGGGAGAGGGAAAGAGGGACTCTCAAGTGGGGCTCCATCTTATGACCCTGAAATCATGACCTCAGCAGAAATCAAGAGTCAGATCTTTAACTGAGTCACCCAGGCACCCCACCTTATTCCATTATTTTAATAACAACAAGAACTACCAATGGGCCAGGCATTATTCTGTTTTTTTATGTATATTAACTTACTTAATCAATATTTCTAAAAGCTAGATACTATTGTATCAGTTTTACAGATGATGAAACTGAGACGTAAGGTAGAATTTTTTAGTCTTTCTAGGAAAACAATATTCTAATCCTAAAAGGAAAAATTTACTATTTACCAATATTTAAAGTAACTGTTTTATTTTATTTCCTTATCATATTGGCTAAATCTTATAAAACAATGTGGAATCACAGAAGAAATAATAGGCATTTTTCCTTCTTCCTGATTTTAATAGAACTGATATGAACAGAAATTATAGGTAAACCCAAATGTACACTGATAATTTGATAAAGAATTATGTGTGCAAATAATGATATAATAATAATAATAATAATGGAATAAAATTTAAAAAAATAAAAGGATTTATATGTGCAAGTAAGAAACCCTTGGTCAATCCCACACCCTGTTAGGATTTTTTCCCTCCATTGAATACCCACCCAACAGCAGTTTAAGCCATAAGAAGTCCAAAAGAAAGTGATCTCGGGGTAATTTAGCAGCTCATTAAAAATGAGTCATTAAAAATGGGAGAACTTCCTGAAATTTCTGTTCAACTGTCCCTGGCATGTTTGACTTTTCCCATGATGTTTGTAACTTAAGGATCATAAGATGGTAGTCAAAGGTCCACAGCTGGTAAGAGGGTTAAATTCAGGACTACCTATTCCATTCTGTTAGGGGAGAAAAAGCTGTCACATTGCCAAACTGAGTGTCAGGGTTGCACTGGGTTTCACGAGAGCTCCTGTAGCCAGAAGGTGGCCATTGTGGGCTTTTCTGGATCACTGCCTTTGGACATTAGTTATGTCTCTGAGGTTCAGAGGCTAAGTTCAGATGGAGAAGAACATGTTTCTGTTATGATAAAGAGTGAAAGGGAAGGAAATCCTCCCATTTGCCACAACGTAGATGAACCTGGAGGGTGTTACGCTAAGTGAAATAAGCCAGACACAAGGGCAAATACTGTATGACCTCACTAATAGGTAGAATCTAAAAAAGTGGACCTCCGGGAGCCTGGGGTAGAATGGAGGCTGCTGGGAGCCGGTACAACCTCAGTTATAAGAAGAGTAAGTTCTGGGGATCTGATGTCCAGCACAGTGACTACAGTAAGTAACACTGTATTGGATGCTTCTTGAAATTTGCTGAGAGTAGATCCGAAGTGTTCTCACCACTGGAAAACATATACATACATTGAGTCATCACACTGCACACCTTAAAATCACATTGTACCAAGTAAATATATACAATTTCTATTTGTCGATTCTACCTCAATAAAGCTGCCCCCCCTCCCGATTTTTTCTTGTTTTTTATTTTTTTAACGAAAAGAGCACAGCTGAGACTCCCAGAAATAGGCTGAGGCTCTAAGGCGACTCCCCCGAGGACAGACTGAAGGCAAGAACCAGACAGAAAGCGGCAGCGGCGATGTGAGCTGGCCGCGCGCTGCGGGGCGGTGACGCCGATGACGGGCCGGGGTGGCCAGAGCGAAAAGGCAGTCACCGGGGACCTGAGTGAGCGGCGGTCCAGCTGCCACGACAGCAGCTTCACAGGTGAGGGGAGGGCGAGGATCTGTCTGGCCCCTGATGGCGCGATTTATTTACTGAAAGTCACGGACACACGGCGGCGTTCCAGGCGGAGTCACGCAAGGTTCTCCTCCCGGCGGACGTGGGTCAGAGCCCACGGTGGGGGGTGGGGGTGGTGTCCATCAACAAGCAAACTCTGCCGCCTTCTTGTCAAACTTCAGATGAACCTAAGTGGTGTGACGAGAGCTCGAGCCAGAGGAAAGGCTGGAGAGTGGCCGTGGCTGTGGTGGGGCCGTGGTGGTGGCCGTGGCGGTGGGCTCCTGAGGGTGTGGGGTGAAGGGTGCACCCAGAAGAGCAGCGACTTCCAAGGCGTGGCGGGCCGGCCTGGCGTGGGCTGGAGAACAGGAGGGGTCATCCGGGAACCCGGAGTCACCAGCCTGGAGTCCCCCCAGGGGCCGCAGGCTTGATCTCGGCTTCTCTAAATCCTTCCTGCCTGAGACATCAGGCCCTCCTTCCCCCGGGGCGAGCCGTCCTCTCCTTCTGCTGGGGCGCCCTTGCCCACCTGCCAGGTGCTTAGCCTACCGCATGGTTGTCTGCCTACGGTTGGGAAGTCAACAGAGCTAAAAATAGCAGAGCCTAGGATGGAGCACAGTGATGAATCTGCTAAATTCTGCCGAGAGCCGGGAGCGGCAGGGAGACGGGAGAGGCCCGGGGTGCCCCGGGGCAGTCTCTTCCCTGAGAAACCATCACAAGACTTCTGGTCTGGATCTGTGGATTATTCTGCCTTTGTGCTTCTTTATGGGAAGAAAGCAACTCCTGCCCGGTTTGCTCCTTCTCAGGATGGCAACTGCACCAGGTGTTGTTACAGCGTCTTCCTCGGCGATGCTGATGAAAAAGAGAGAGAAGAAAAACAATATTTACCTAATTATGGGGACCCTATTTGTGGTTGGGAAATTACACATGCAGGAAGATATGAGGAAAATCACTCAAATATCACCACCTAGAGATAACTATTATTAAGGCTTTTAGTTTTCTATAACTATAGTTAATAATATATTTGGGTCTACCTGAGGTCATTTGGGAGCTACAGTTTTGTATCCTAATTTCAAATTTAGCATTAGTTAGCAATCACTTTCCCACCGACAGTATCTTCTATAGGTCCCCAGACTGGGGTCTAGGCTCCGGCCATACCAAGGGAAATAAGGCAGCCAGAGGCTGGGGTGGGCAAATGCCAAAATTATGTCCCATGAGGTTGTTTTCTGAGGTAAACAGCCGTGGTGTTACAACCTTGGTAGTTTCCTGGCTTTCTTCCCCAGTTCATAAGACGATGTTGCTGGAAGAGGACAGGAGAGACTCAGAGACTCGGAGACCAGCTTTTAGAGCAGAGGATTTTCTTTGGTGGGGAGCTGTCAGACTTGTGCAATGCGTGATGCATTGCTGAGGAACATGCACACACACCCCCACACAAATGGCATTTAAAAAAATTTCTGACCACCCATATCGCGGCACACATCCTGATTTTTGCCCTCGTGACTGGGCCTTTCTAACCAGGGAAGCTGGCCGATTCATAGTCATGTGAGGTGAGGAGAGCTGTCTTCAGTGAGGACCCTGTCAGAGGGAAACTGTTCTCTGCCTGACTTGGAGCCGAAGACTTCAGCTGCCTTCTTCTTTTAGTCCCACACGAGCCTCTTAATGGTATTCGTAATGAGTTCAGCCAATGGAACATTTTAATCAGCTTCTGTATTCTTAGAATTTGGGTGTCTTTGTTATCTTTGTCATTCTTACTGTGGCAAGGCTAAAGCAGGAGCCAAACATAAACCCAGCCCACTTCTTGACGGGCCCTAGTCATAGCATGTGTGTGACTTTATTGTCCTTTCTTACTTGGGCATAGCATGTGTGTGACTTTATTGTCCTTTCTTACTTATCTGAGCGCGGAGGGTCTCGTGAAGAACCGTTATCACACAAGGAGCAGGCACTGTCAGCTGCCTGCCCAAAAGTCATTTCCTCCTTCTTCAGCGTTGACCACAGTAAGAAGGAAAGAGCAAAAAAAAAAACCAAAAAACAAAAAACCAAACAAACAAAAGAAAACAATGTAAAGGTAGGAATAAAAAGGCTGAATAAATACAAGTTGGGACTGGTCGAAGTCAATCGTGGGAATCTTGAACCCCTTTGCGAGGGGTTCAATCTTGACCTCACTATTCAGCCTGCCTTGCTGTTTGAGACAGCCACGAGATTCAGTTCCCATGATGGGCACAGGAAGAAATCTGGAAAATACCTCCTTCCTGGAGAATAAGAAGGGTGTTTTTCCCTTGCCCCCTTTTTCTCCTCTTTGAATGTCGTATGAAGACCTAGTGCCTACAGCTGTGGCAGCCTAGCCATCTGGTGACAGTGAGGTGACAGCACGAGGGTGAAAAGCCCCCAGGCTCAAGATGCTGATGTTGAAGTGTGAAAAGGAACTAGATCCTGGATGACATTTTTGAGTTACCAGTCAACCCCAGAATTGCCCACTTTGGGAATCTTTCCTAAAAAGTACGAAGATTTCTCATGGTTTAAGGCACTCTTTTTTGGAGGTGAACCTATCCTAATTGATACATGCCAAGGAGAGGCTCAACTTTTCTGAAAGGCAATGTCAATATTGTAGTAACTGCTAAATTACATACCACAAATTCAGTGTCAGGAGTTGACCGGTTGGGTGAATAAGATGCATTTTTCTTTCAACTGGTGAAAGCTGATCCTTCCAAAAGATGGACAGATTAAGATGAGGGAGTGAGCAAAAGGAATCATCCGGAATCTGTATCCCATAATCCTTGAGCACAGTTATCGTGGCATACTTTTTTATACACATTTTTAAAAGATTTTATTTTTATTTGACAGAGACAGAGAGAGGGAGACAGCACATGCAAAGGGAGTGTAAGGCAGAAGGAGAGGGAAAAGCAGACTCCCTGCTGAGCCAGGCAGCCTGATGCCAGACTTGATCCCAGGACCCCAGGATCATGACCTAAGTCGAAGGCAGATGCCCAACTGACTGAGCCACCCAGGTACCCCACTCTTTTTCTTAAAGATTTTATTCAGTTTGAGAGAGAGAGAGAGAGAGAGAAAGAGAGTATGTGTACAAGTGACCGTACAAGCAGAGGGAGCAGGAGAGGGAATGGGAGAAGCAGATCCCCACTAAGCAGGGAACCCCACATGGGGCTCGATCTCAGGAGCCTGAGATCACGACCTGAGCCGAAGAAGGCAGCCACTTAACTGACTGGGCCACCCAGGCACCCTGTGGCATACTCCTTAGGCTTCTCAAGTAGGCAGAGTGGCAGGCAGAGGCAGAGAGAGAAGCAGGCTCCCTGCTGAGTAAGGAGCCCAATGTGGGACTCGATCCCAGGACCCTGGGATCATGACCTGAGCTGAAGGCAGATGCTTAACCAACTGAGCCACCCAGGCGTCCCTATGTATGTTTTTTACAACACCTAACAGAGAAAAGTGAACCTACATAGTAGAGAAACAGGGAGTCATACTCACAAATAGAGACCTCTCAGAGCGTTTGGTGAGCACTAAGGAAGAGCCCGCCTGTCTTAAGCAGGCGTTCACCCTGGAGCTGATGGTACAGAGTAATGCAAATTCAGGATCAAAGGAAATTAGAAATACCACTTGATTTCAGCTACTTTAGAAGGAAACATTTCAGTTTCCATCGGTTTTTAGTGAGTGGTTATTCATTTTGCAAATTCATTCACTGACGGGTTTTTTTTTTTTTAAGATTTTATTTATTTATTTGAAAGAGAGATAGAGATCACAAGTAGGCAGAGCAGCAGGCAGAGAGAGAGAGGGGGAAGCGCGCTCCCCGCTGAGCAGAGGGCCCCGTGTGGGGCTGGATCCCAGGACCCTGAGACCATAAGCTGAGCTGAAGGAAGAGGCTTAGCCCACTGAGCCACCCAGGTGCCCCTCACTGACAGTTTTAAATGGTCATTGGCCTCACAGCATCTAAATTGTTGTTGGGTCTATACAAAAACTGAATTATGGAATCTCTTCAGGAATATGGTGTTAAGGAAAGTTCCTGAACTTTGAAGTCGGACCAACAAGAATTCAAATTTTCTACTTTTAACTAGATGTGACCTTGGATATAATCCTTTACTCCTTTGAGCCTCATTTCTTAAATGAGGATAATAAGGCCCATTGCAAAAGACTGTTGGGTCATTTAAGCGTAGAATATCAAGTACAGATAATATGTACAGATAAATGGAAAGTACAACACATAGCAGGTGCTGATAACTAGGAGCTTCTCTGTCAGTTATGGTCTAATAGGAAATAGATGGAATATGCAAATTAGCATGTTTTAACACTTTTCCCCCCTGACAAATGGATTTATTTCCAAAGGTGGGCAGTACACAGGGGAACCACATCTAGGAAAAATTCCCAGGTTAAAAAAACGAAGCTGCTGTTCAAATTTAATTCACAAGGGTGTGTTTGTCACCTCATTGTTGTCTTAGCGAAAACCAGGAAACAACCCAGATGTCTGAGTATAAGACATGGATTACATTCGTACAGCTGAATATCATAAAACCAATAAAAATAGCATTGTAAAAGTAAATGTATTGACACCAAATGTATTAGCAATATAGTGCTAAGTGGAAGAACATATTGAAAGATATTATGGAGAGCAGAATCTATTTTGTTAAAGCTATATTTATAATCTCAATTTATATCTAGATATTATTTAAAACCAGACCTTTAAGATTCCCTTGGAATCTTTTGTAAAGATTCCCACCTCCCCCCCCCCCCAAAAAGCCAGCCTTTTTTCAGTCCTCAAAGAGGTAGAAAGTTGATTTCATATCTTTGGGGGGGAACTGGGGGGCTTGACCCTTAACATGACTCAGATGATTAGATGGGAATGGCCAATATCGTTTGGTCATAGGCCATCTGGAGTGTGTTTGCATCAGAGCTGTCTCTGAGACTGTAACTTCTTTGGGGCGTGGGTTCAAGGTGAGGGTGGAAAAGATACTATTGCCTGCCTGTGTGAATTTAGTGAGCACTGCCTTGCCAAGGGTTGCTTGTCCCTTTTCAGTTAATCTCGTGCAGGATATCTAGAGCTGGGAAACTGAAAACTGCAGGAAGGACAGGAGGCAGGATCTTCCCCTTAGAACAGAGGCTGTAAAGAGTAATTGGACTGGCCATGGTTTCGCTCAAAAGGGGCCAGATGATTGATGTCCGTCCATGTGTGGAATTACTTAAAGCAGAATAACCCAGAAAGCACAGCTGCTGGACTATTGTGATCTGTTTTCATTGTCTGGCTGGGGCCACACCTCCGAGGGCGGAGGGAGGAAGCTTCCTCTTCAGTGGAGGACGCAAACTAAGTGGTTACAGGGTGACAAGCAGTAATGACAATGATAGGAAACGCTCATGCCAAAGAGTGTTCTAAATGTTTTACTTGAATTATCGCTTGAAATACTTAATAACCCTATGGAAAAGATACTATTGTTTGTGTAATCTTATAGATGGAGGAATCCTGTACAGAGAGGTGAAGGAACTTGTCCAAAGTTAAGGAGCTGGTGAGTAGCAAGAGACGGAATTTGAACCCCTGTCTGGCTGCAGTCAGACTCTTACCTTATGGTCTGCTGCCTCTCTGAAGCGAGGGTAATGTCCTTGAGTAAAGCTGGCTGGACAAGAGCAAAAGGGAGAAGGGGAACTGGGCAAACTGGGATGAATGTCCTGCCTGGACAGACAGCTACAGGTCAGCAACTGCTACTGTGGAAGAAGGTGGGCCCGGTGTTTCCAGGTCCTCTGGGTTCTCAAGAGAAAACAGAAACCTGGATTCCTAATTTTAGAGTACACGCCTAGCCAACACACACACATACATGCACGTATGTGTACACACATGCTCATATTATCATGGACCAGTAATTTCTGTACCCTGTGTTAAGGAGATCAGACATTTCCATGTTCAATCATTCCCCCAAAAGGAGAGAACTGAGTAGATAACCTTAGATGGGAGGAAGGAAAAAAAACTCCACCATTTATTATGTTGTTATTTTAGGCAAGTTAATTTATGTCTCTGAGCCTCTGTTTTCTCTTCCATAAGTTGGAGGGGAAAACAGTATTATCTCATAGGGTTTAGGTGAGGGTTAACTGGGGTGACCAACTTTTTAAAGCGCCAACCTGGGACACAGCCATATCAGACTAAAATATATACAATATATAATATATATTATATTATAAATGCATGTCATAAATTTATTATATACAATGTATAATCATAATTGGCATAATTATGTTTTATTACTTTAACAAAAAATTTGGAAAAGAGGTGTTTATTTGAAATTATACATCATTCTGTATTATTTATTTTTATTTATTTTTTTTTTTCAAAGATTTTATTTATTTATTTGACAGACAGAGATCACAAGTAGGCAGAGAGGCAGGCAGAGAGAGAGAGAGAGAGAGAGGAGGAAACAGGCTCCCTGCTGAGCAGAGAGCCCGATGCGGGACTCGATCCCAGGACCCTGAGATCATGACCCGAGCCGAAGGCAGCGGCCCAACCCACTGAGCCACCCAGGCGCCCTATTTTTATTTTTTTAAAAAGATTTTATTTATTTATTTGAGAGCTAGCAGAGCTAGCTGCTGAGAGGGGCAGAGGGAGATGGGGAAGCCGACTCCCCGCTGAGCAGGGAGCCGGATTCGGGGCGTGATGCCAGGACCCTGGACTCATGACCTTAATGGACTGAGCCACTCAGGTACCCATGTATTATTTACTTTTAAATACTTCTAAATAGCATGTTATTGCTATTATTAACATAATTATGTTAATTAGAACAATAGTAATCTGTCCCAGCACCATTTGTTCAAAATACTGCTCTTCACCCACTGAACAGTGTTGGCACCCTGGTTGAAAATCAGTCGCCCATAGGTGCGTTGGTTTATTATATATTATAAGACATATAAATGTAAGACTTTTTAAAAGAAACACGTAAACCAATAGGACTAATTAGACAAGTATTACTTATATTTAATTAAAATAATAATGACCTTTATCCTTCTGTCCCATATTTTCACTGTTTTCCTTTTCCAATATTACTTACGAACTTTAGAACATCGTTTTGTTTTTTTTTTTTAACATAACGGTAAAACTGAGCAGTAAAACATAAAATTGGACTTTGATTTGCAGTTTTGCTCTTACCAGGCCCACATGACTCTGAGTCTAGGTATTAGTCCGATGTGATGACATCAAACTAAATGTCATCTCTTTTTTTTAAAGATTTTATTTATTTGACAGACAGAGATCACAAATAGACAGAGAGGCAGGCAGAGAGAGGGGGAAGCAGGCTCCCCACTGAGCAGAGTGTCCGATGCGGGGCTCGATCCCAGGACCCTGAGACCATGACCTGAGCTGAAGGCAGAGGCTTAACCCACTGAGCCACCCAGGCGCCCCACTAAATGTCATCTTAACAAAAGCATGCGAACTCAGAAACTGAGGATCTTACTTCCAACCAGCAGATTTTCGAACTTGTAGAAAGTAGTTTCCAGCTCTCTAAAAAGTCTATCCACATGTTTTCATAGGGTTCTTTGATGGATTAGTTCTTTGTCAACTAATTAGGTCCTTTGCATCAATGGATTCATCCTATAGGCCATCGAGGTCTTAAATACCCATCTTTTAAAAAACTATTCTGAAACACATGAAATGCCACCATAATTTCAACCTTTCTTTCTCAGAGAAAATAGTTTTAAAAAGCACAGAGATAATCTGAACTTGTGAAAATGAAGGTGGAGTCCGATAAGTTACCAGGTAGTAAGGAAATAAAGAAGTCCTATTTAACTTGGTACCTTTTTCTGGTAGTGGGTTTTGTTTTTGTTTTTCCTTTTGTGTTCTGGAACAGTGTTATTTCCAAAAAAGGAGTCATTTTTCACTGTATGAGTTCTTGTCACAACTTACAAACTACATCAAACTCAGGAGCAATCAGTTTATCCTTTTCTAGCCTCTTCAAAGACTATCAATTTTAGAGAAGCAGCATATACATTTCTTTCTCTCTTTCTCTTTTTCTTTCTTTCTCTTAAGATTTTGTTTATTTATTGGACAGAGAGAGACACAGCAAGAGAGGGAACACAAGCAGGGGGAGTGGGAGAGGGAGAGGCAGGCTTCCCACTGAGCAGGGAGTCTGATGTGGGGCATGATCCCAGGACCCTGAGAATCACAATCCCGGCCGAAGGCAGATGCCTAGCGACTGAGCCACCCAGGCGCCCCTCTATTTTACTGTAATCCCTCTTCTCTTTAATGTTTTCCAAATTAGAGAAGGATATTCTTCTTATACCACACTTTGAAGATTTGATTTTTATGGGAGGCCAACATTTTAACATCTTTTCTATGGAAGGCAGCAGTGACAGCTGTCTTGTAGGGGAAGGTATAATGAGGTTATCTCCTTCCATTCTGTAAAATCAAAGATCTCATTAAATGCTTTTGTACATTTCGAGAACACTGAAAATGACTAAAATTTTTCATTATGAATGTTTCAATTTCACAGGTAAGCAAGTCACCTCTTGTTAGCAGTGTTATCTACAAAATGTGCAGATTCCTTAGAAGCTACGACCTCTTCGTTTTCTTTGGTAAGGTATTTACGGACTGAATGGAACTTGTCAAAACTTAAATCTTCACTGTCTGCTGACTATGTAGCTAGATGAGCAAAGTCTAGTTTGTTTCTGGACAAGATTTCAACAACCTGTTGTCTTATATTTTCTCTGCTTCCATTAAAATCTTAGTAGAAATCAAGATGATGATTGAAACTCCAGTTTTGAAATCAAAGGACCTTTTAGTTTCAGAGCTTTGAAGCATCATCTGATGTTCCCTAGAAGCAGGATGGTTGATAAGAACTGACAGAATTGGCTCTACACTTTAAGGGGCCAACATGTCTGTTATGAAACTCTGCCCTTTTGTGTGCCCTTAGGACTTTTTGGCTGCAACTTTTGAATCAGGAAATGTAACTTCATTCAATATTGTGGAGTGGTCAAGGTAACTATGATAATGTATTTGTTTCTTCCTGTGTTATATGCAAGGTAATTCAGCAGCCACGCTCTTCAAGTTAGCATTTGTGTCTTTGCGGGGGGAGACAAAACATTTTTTATTGATTTAGAAGTATTTGCCTGTCTCGTTCCAGATTTGTGAAGTTCAGTTTCTTTTTTTTTTTTAAGGTTTTATTTATTTATTTTACAGAGATAGATCACAAGTAGGCAGAGAGGCAGGCAGAGAGAGAGAGGGGAGCAGGCTCCCTGCTGAGCAGAGAGTCCGATGCGGGACTCGATCCCAGGACCCTGAGATCATGACCTGAGCTGAAGGCAGTGGCTTAACCCACTGAGCCACCCAGGTGCCCCTGAAGTTCAGTTTCTATATATGCTGTTACCTCCCCTCTCCACCAGGCCCAACCCTAAATACTGTGCACTATGGTCTGTTCTGGTCACATAGCTTCCTAACCTAGTTGTATGTCTTTCCATTTATTATTTAAATAACACTTTGCCCCATTATTTAGTGAAGTTTGGGTGATGTTAGCAATGGCACTGTAATCTTTCTAATTCTCCTTATCTGAACTCTGAGAAAACATGGTGGCATATTCACAATGTGAAAAAATAAACTAGCACTACCTTGATAAAAAGCAAAACAATCCACGGGCAGTCAAGCACAAACTGTTAACAGTTATGATTACAACGCACTTAAGATGCACACTTCAGCTGCATCACTGGGAGGGAGGCGATGATGGGTGACCTGTGACTGCGGAGGGCAAGTCCATTGCCGACATCGGTGGACAAGGGAGAATCAACAGTAGCTACAAAAGATGGATAATCTATGCTGTATCCATTTGACACTAAAAAGCAATGTTGCTTTCAGCCTCTATTCTTTGGGCCATTCTATGAGATCTGTACTTTCCCTCCAACCTTCTACACCCATCACTGAAAATTGGGCCATTTTTTCCCCCCAGGGAGGGGGGGATCTCCTGGGACCAGGATTTGCAATACTAAAATTGGGACCAGGATGGTCACTTTAGCCAATTAAATAAGAAAATACACATAAACACTTAGCATGATGCCAAGGAAAGAAGTGCTCACTTAGGGACTCAAGGAAGTTGAGTCTGGACTTAAGGCACAGAGATGCTCGTTTTCCCAATAATGGGAATGAATTGGTCCTACCATGTGGAGGCAAGTAAGGAGATTGGGAAAGAGGTGCCCAATAAGGACTCTGAGATGAGTCTAGGCTTGCAGCTCTGTTTTATTTGTTGTTTATGATTCTCCAACAGGCTATATATCAACTTTAGTTAGGCTTTTTTATGAGGACCATCAGGAAGGGAGATAGCAGTGGGGCAGACATCAGAGAAAGGCCATGGAGGAGCTGTTTTTGACAAGGAAACTTAGGAAGAAACTGGGGCACACTTTGAGTGTGTTAAGTCCTTGCACAGTAGAACTGCCAAATAAAATTCAGGATACCCAGTTAAATATGAATTTCAGACAAACAGCAGTTCTTAAATATAAGTACTTCTCAAATATTGCATGGGAAATACTTACATTAAACAATTATTCATTGTTTATGTGCAATTCAAATACAACTGGGGATCTTGTTTTTGTTTTTTAACCAGGGATCTTGTATTTTTATTTGCTAAATCTAACAACTCTATTGATAGGTAAGTGGGAACTTAAGAAATGTAACTGATTTTTTTAATCACAATATGGCAAAGCCCAGAGATCGTGATCAACGGGGACAAATAACTGAAAAGATAGAAACCAAATATTAAAAATGGCTATCATTAAATAGCAGTATTACAGTGATTTTAATGTAACTTTCCTCTATTTTTTCTAACATTGTTATATTAATATATAATTACGTGACATCCATTCCCTTTATTTTTTAAAGATCTTATTTATTTGAGAGAGAAAGTGAGAGAGCAAGTGGGGCGAGGAGAAACAGAGGGAGAAGCAGGCTCCCTGCTGAGCAGAGACACCCCCCCCCCCCCCGCCCCGGGCTCGGGTCCCAATCCCAAGGACCCCAGGATCACGATGAAAAGGCAGATACTTAACCTTAATTGACTGAGCCACCCAGGCGCCCATTTAAAGGGCCCTACTTGGAGGCTCCACTAATTTCAGCCTCAATGAATTGTTCACAGTTTTCACTATCTGTTAGCCAATACCTCCATCCAGCCCTTATTGCCCATTTATCTAACAAGAGGGAGAAGCCACCTGCTTAAACTTGGGAGAAACATTGTTCCATATCTTGATGTAGGTGGTGGTTACACAAGTATTTACCCATGTAAGAATGCATCAGGTTGTACATTTAAGATTTGTTCATTTTATTTTATATAAACTATACCTCAAAGAATGATTAACAAAAAAAGAAAAAGTAAAATGACCTTCGAGCATTTATAACCAGGGGATGTGATTAAGTCTAGATAACTAAGGAGGCTTTTTTTTTTTTTAAAGATTTTATTTATTTATTTGACAGATAGAAATCACAAGTAGGCAGAGAGAGAGGAGGAAGCAGGCTCCCTGCTGAGCAGAGAGCCCGATGTGGGGCTCGATCCCAGGACCCTGAGATCATGACCCGAGCTGAAGGCAGAGGCTTTAACCCACTAAGCCACCCAGGCGCCCCTAAGGAGGCTTTTCTGAGGAAGTAACATATGAGCTACAATGTGAAGTGTGAGTTGCTGTGAAGCAGGCAGGAGAGGGCAAGACAGACCCGGACAGAAGGGCCAGCGTGTGTAAAGGCGTGTCTTGTTAAGTGTTTTGTAAAGGCACGCATCTTTTACAGAGTTCTAAAATTCTAAAAAAGTTCTAAAAATGTCTTTGACATTTAGAGTGTTAACCCATCTGATGCTAATTTTTGTGTATAATGTGAAGTATGGGCGTAATTTTATTTTTCCTCATATAAATAACCAATTCTCCCAGCCCTGTTTATTAAAAAATTTATCTTTTTCACTGATCCATTATATACCAAGTTTCAATATTTGTCTGAGTCTCTCTGGGCTTTTTTTCTATTCAAGTAAACTCTTTGTCTACATCTCCACCAAAGGTACACTGTCCTTAACTACTGGAGCTGTAAAAAGACTCTTCATATCTTGTAGGTATGTCTCCCCATCTTGAAGTTTTCTACAAAAGTGTCTTGGTTATTTTTGGCTTTTCTATAAACATTTTAGAATTAGCTTTTAAGATTATAAAAGCATTTATGGGATTTTTGATCAGAATTACATTGAATAAATATATCTATTTGGGAGAGAACTGATACCGTTACGATACTATCTTCCAATTCATGAACATGATGTATCTATTCTTTTATTTGGGTAACTTTAATTCATTAAAGGTTTATAATTTTTTTCAGTGAAGGTGTTGTGTGTCCTTTGTTAGCATCATGTCATTTATGAATTATGACAATTTTATTTCTTTCTTTACAATACGTATACATTTACTTATTTCCTTGCCTTACTGTGTTGGCCTGGGAATCCAGAACAATGATTAATAGGAATAGTAATAGATAACCTATGTCTTGTAATAAATCTTAAGAATGCTTGTTTCAGAGTTAAACATATTTGTTGTAGGTTTTTAATATATTTTAATATGATATTTGTTGTAGGTTTATTTTTGTTAGATCAGGAAGTTTCCTTCTATTTTTAGTTTTTCTTAATTTTAAATTTTTTTTTTTACAGATTTTTATTTCTTTATTTGAGCGAGAGAAAAAGATTGAGCACAAGCAGGGTGAGGGACAGAGAGAGAAGCACACTCCCACTGAGTAGGGAGCCCGACGCGGGGCTCAATCCTGGGACCCTGGGATCATGAACTGAGCTGAAGACAGATGCTTAACTAAATAAGACATTCAGGTGCCCATTTATCTAGTTTGCTAACAAGGTTTTTTAAAAGTTATGAATGAGTGTTGAAATTTAACCAAGTAACCCTATAGCTTGACCTGGTTATATGGTCTTCTTTAATATGTTAATATAGTGAATATCAATTTTTTAATGTTGAACAAATGTTGCATTACCAGGATAAATCAAACTCGTCATATTGTATCTTTTTTTATATGTTGCTAAATTCAGTTTGCTGGTATTTTATTTAAAAATTTTAAATCCATATTCATTATTGAACATTACCTATAATTTTCTTTCTTGTATTCTCTTTCTTGGGCTTAATTATCATCATTACACCAGTTTCTAAAAATAAATTGAAGAGTATTCTCTCTTTTGTAAGTTTCTGGAAGAGATGGCTTAAGATGGGATAATCTATTTCTTGATTGCTAGGTAGAATCCAACACAATCATTCAATAGGATCTTGTTGATTTTCTGTCTAGTAGTTCTATCAGTTTCTGAGAGGGGCTGTTTAAGTTCCTTGCTGTAATTTTGGTTTGTCTGTTTCTCCTTTCAGCTAGATCAGTTTTTCCTTCATGTAATTTGAAGCTCTGTTGTTGAGTGCATACACATTTAAGATAATTATATCTTCTATTAAGAGTTGAATTGTGTCCCCCAAAAGGTATGTTGAAGTCATAACCTCTGGTATCTGTGAATGTGACCTCACTTAGAAATAGATGTAATCAGGTTATAATGAGGTCATACTGGATTAAGGACATCTTATAAAAGAAAAAACTCGGGACGCCTGGGTGGCTCAGTTGGTTAAGCAGCTGCCTTCGGCTCAGGTCATGATCCCAGCGTCCTGGGATCGAGTCCCACATCGGGCTCCTTGCTCCGCAGGGAGCCTGCTTCTCCCTCTGACTCTGCCTTCCACTCTGTCTGCCTGTGCTCGCTCTCACTCTCTCTCTCTTACAAATAAATAAATAAAATCTTTAAAAAAAAAAATAAAAGAAAAAACTGGACACGGACACACACAGGGGGAAGACAGCCATGTGATGACAGAGGCAGAAATTGGAGTAATACATCTAAAACCCAAGGAATGCCAAAGATTGCTGGCAAACACCAAAAGCTAGAAGATGAAAAGGAAGATTCTCCCCTACAAGTTTCAGAGGGAGCATAGCCTTGCCAACATCTTAATTTCAGACGTCTACCCTACAAAACTGTGAATAATAGGTTTATATTGTTTTTTTTTAATATTTATTATTTATTTGATAGAGAGAGAGAGCACAAGCAGGGAGAATAGGAGAGGGAGAAACAGGCTTCCCTCTGAGCAGGGAACCCAACATAGGGTTCCATCCCAGGACCCTGGGATCATGAACTGAGCCAAAGGCAGATGCTTAACTGACTGAGACACCCAGGTGCCCCAAATTTATATTGTTTTAACTCACCCAGTTTGTGGCCCTTTGTTACAGCAGTCTTAGGGAACTAATGTATCTTGCTAGCGGACTGATCCTTTATCATTGTGTAATATTTCTTTGTCTTTGAAATCTTTGCCTTGAAATCTACCTTGTGGGACTCGATCCCAGGACTCTGAGATCATGACCTGAGCCGAAGGCAGCGGCTTAACCCACTGAGCCACCCAGGCGCCCCTGAAATCTACCTTATCAGATTAATGAAGCTACTCCTGGTTTTAGATCAATGTTCGCAAGATAAATCTTTTTCAATCCTTTTAACTTTCATCCTACCTATTTTATTGAATTTGAAGTGAATTTCTGGTACACAGCACATTTTTGAGACATGTTTATTTATCCACCCACTTATCTCTGTCTTTTCATTGGTGTATTTAGACCATTTACATTTAAGGTGATTACTGTTAATGCTTAAGTCTGCAATTTTATTATTTGTTTCTGTTTCCTCTAGGTCTCATTCATTTGTTTCCTTTTCTTGCCTTTCTGTGGGTTATTTGAACATTTTTAAGGATCCTGTCTTATTTATAGTGTGTTTGAGTGTGTCTCTTCGTATATGTTTCATACTGGCTGCTCTAAGTATTATAAATAAGTGACTTATATCCTACTGGTATCAATATTTGAGCACTTCAAGTGAAGTTTGGAAACTTTACTTCCATTTAGGTGTTTTGAGTATCAGATGGTGTTACAATTTTTGTTTCAGTCATCAAATATGATTTCTAAGGATGCCTGGGTGGCTCAGTTGGTTAAGCATCTGCCTTCAGCTCAGGTCATGATCCCAAGGTCCTGGGATCAAGCCCTGCATTGGGCTTCCTGCTCTGCGGGGGCCTGCTTCTTCTCCCTCTCTCTCCGCCTGCTGCTTGCTCCCCCTGCTTGTGCTCTCTTTTCTGTCAAATAAATAAAATCTTCAAATATGATTTCTAAAACTCATGAACGGAAGGACAGTCTACTGTGTGTACCCATATTTCTACTCTTTCCATTGTTCTTTCTTCTTTCCTGATGCTCCAAGATTCCTCTTTTATCATATCTTACCTCTTTGAAGAAGTTTCTTTAGCTAATCTTTAAGGTAGGTCTGCTAGAGACAAATTCTTATTTTTCCTTCTTTCGAGGGTGTCCTTATTTCCTCTTCATTTCTGAGGGGTAGTTTCACAGGATATAGAATTCATGGTTGACAGTTCTGTTCTTTCACTACTTGAAAAATTCATCACTTCCTTCTGGGCCTGCATGTTTTTTATGAAACATCTGCTGTCATTGGAATTGGTTTTCTTTATAGGTAACACATAATTTGAAGCCACCTTGGCCCCTCTGGCCAACCTAGTAGTTTCCAGGCTGGTACCATTAGCCCTTGTGATTAACTAAAACTTCCTTTGCATATCTATAGATTATGCATTCTTTCCTAAAACAGAGCTCTTTTGCATATCACCAAATTCTCTTGCATAACGACCCCTACCCAGGCACCAAGGAACCAGACCACCCTTACACAACCTCCAAGCACTGAGATAATGTCTGTAGCTGGCACCATCGAGTCTGCACATAATCAAGAAATGTTATGGTCCTACCTTCCTGTTAATGAATAACTGCCCTAAACTCCTTTAAAAGCCCCCGACCCAGCCAGAAATCTTTAAGTTGGTCTTTGGACAAGAGCCCCCCTTCTCCCCAGGTGACAGGCCTCTTGAATAAAGTTCATATGGCTTTCCAATCAAAATTTATCACATGATGGGGCATCTGGGTGGCTCAGTGGGTTAAAGCCTCCGCCTTTGGCTCAGGCCAGGATCCCAGGGTCCTGGGATCAAGCCCCACATCGGGCTCTCTGCTCAGCGGGGAGCCTGCTTCCTCCTCTCTCTCTGCCTGCCTCTCTGCCTACTTGTGATCTCTGTCAAATGAATAAAATTTTTAAAAAAATTTATCACATGAGTGTTAGCTTTTTGAGTGATGGGCAGTTGAACTTGGATTTTGGTAACACTCTCTCTCTGTTTTCAAAACTTTTTTTTTTCTTTTTATTCAGTTTCCAGAAGTTTAATTATGCTGTGTGTTGGAGTAGACCTCTTTGGATTTTCTATTTGGGATTCACTCAGCTTCTTGAATATGTAGGTTTTTTTCTTTCACCAAATTTGGGACATTTTTAGTTGTTATTTCTTTGAATACTCTTCCAGTCCCACTTTCTCTCCTATCCTTCTGGGACTCTGATAATTTGAATGTTTGCATTGTTTCAGAGGTCCCTGAGCCCCTAAAGCACTATTGCCCCCCCAACTCTATTTTACCTCCTTTTATACTGGGTAAATTCTATTGATTTGTGTTAAAGTTCGCTGCTTCTATCCTCTGTCATCTCCATTCTACTCTTTAATCCAGCAATATAAAAGAATTCCTTTATTGCATTTTTCAGTTCTATAATATTAGTGTTTCTTTTTTTATAACTTCTACTTCTTAGAATTTGTAATGATTGTTAAAGCATTTTATAATGGCCTCTTTAAAAATCCATGTCAAAGAAGTGCCTGGGTGGTTCAGTCAGCTAAGCATCTGCCTTGGGTTCAGGTCATGATCCTAGGGTCCTGAGGTCAAGCCCCATATCTTTTTAAAAAAAGATTTTATTTACTGAGAGGGGAGAGAGAAAAAGAGAGAGACAGAGTTTATCCAGGAGGAGGGGCAGAGGGAGAGTGAGATGAGCAGGAAGCCTGATGTGGGGCTCAATGCCAGAACCCTGGGATCATGACCCGAGCCAAAGGCAGAGGTTTAACCAAGTGAGCCACCCAGGTACCCCAATTTTACCTAAGTTTTCAAATGTGCTATCAAAAAGTTTTCATTTTGTTGTCTTTTTGATCTCTGTGTTATAACATTTTTCTTATTTCTTATTTTGTTTCTTTTCTTTTTTCCTGGTAATCTTTGCTAAAGGGTTTTTTTTGTTGCTATTGTTGTTGTTGTTTTAATATTTTAAAGTAATCTCCACACCCAACATGGGGCGTGAAATTTACAACCCTGAGATCAAAAGTCACATGCTCTACCAACTGAGCCAGCCAGGTGTTCCAAGAGTTACCTATTTTCTAAGTCTTTTTGAATAACCAGTTTCTACCTTTGATGAATCTTTCAATTTTATATTCATTTTTAAAGATCCTTCTCTCTGCCTTTCTTTGGGTTTGTTCTCAATTCTTTTCCTAACTTCTTAAATTGGATATTTGGCTCGTGAATTTTCAACCTTTATTCTTTCCCAGGATATATATCTTTCAAGACTATAAATATCCCTGTGAGCCCAGCAGTATTATATAGAAAGCTTCGGTATATAACATGTAGTCCCTTACAGAGGAGAGATGCAGACGTCACCCAAAATTTAACTTTGATGTTGAGACTGATATCACACATGTACTAAAGAGAGTATGAAAAAGTTCATTACTCACATAATGAGGTTTTCTGGGGAGTAAGGCAAGCTTCATAGTGGTTCCAAAGATGGCTTGAGAGAGTAGGAAGGGGCAACTGGCTTGGGACTTTATGTGGTTAAGTGGTGGGGTTGAGGTAAGAGCTCCCTCATGTAGACTGGAGCTTATGTGGCTTCAATGTCTTATTAGCACCAGAGGAGGGAGGAAACATCCAAGCTTTTTTATCTGCTTGTCCAGCAGCAGGACAGAAGAGGAAGGAGTGGGGCGGGGGGGGGCTGAAAATTGTCAGCAAACATTACCAGTGGAGTGAGACTCTTTATTTCACTTAAAATTACCATTATAATTTATTTCTAAATATTTTTATTACTATCAGGACTTCTTGAATTGTTTAGAAGTATGTATGTATATTCTAAAATATCTAAATACATGGTGTTTTTGCTGTATTAAAAAAATTCTAACTAAATTGTGTTGCGGTTGGAGAATTAGTAGTATGCTTAATTTTCATACAAGTTTCATGTGAATTTGAAAGGAATTTTAATTCTCCAGATCTAGAGTGCAAGGTCTGATATATATCCCTGAGCTCAAATATTTTTAGTTGCTTTTCTCTGCTTGTTTTAAAGGTTATCTTTTTCTTCATTGCTACAGTTTCACCACGACTTGTCAAGTATAAATTTTCTTTAATTTATTCTATTTGTGATACACTGGGCTTTGTGTTTCTCATAAAATCTGGAAAATTCTGTGTCATTATCTCTTTGAAAATTGTCTCTTCCTTTTTCTCTGTTATTTCTGTATTTTACTTTGAATAGATGCTTGTTAGAACTTGTAGCTCTAGGCTCCTTGTCTATATTTCTTTCATTTTTCCATTTTCTGGATAATTTGAACTCCGGGTAATTTCTTTGAATGTATTTTTCAGTGCACTAATTTTCTTGAAACTGTTCTAACTCGTTTCACTGAGTTTTATCAGTCTAAGTATCATGTTTTCCATTTCTAGAAATTCTGGCTGGTTATTTTCCAAATCTTAGTGGTCTATCTTCAAATCTTTTATTCTTTGAATATATTTTAAGCTTAAAAACTTTCTTTGAATATATTAAGGATGTTTATTTTATAATCTATATATGACAACTTGAATATTTTAGGTCTTTGGGGTCCTAATAGTACTGTTGTTTCTTTGGCTGTCACTTATGGGGCCTTATTTCTGTCCTATGATGTTTTTCCTGGAGCTCTTTATTTATTCATTTGTTTGTTCACTCATTCATTTATTCATTTACTTTAGAATCTTTGGGAATGCTTTGGGCTTTGGTTGAAGTTGCATTCCAGCAAAGATTGCTTTTCCTTCTACTAGCTGCCTAAGGGCACTATACCAATCTGGACAACCTTAAATTAAATTTTCTACTGGAAGTTTTTAGAGATTTCTAAGGGTCACATAGATTGTATGAATTTGGCTTCAAACCTACTTTGGGTTTGCCTGTTATTTTAACTTTTCATGGGAGATTACCCACTTCTCCTTTGTTACAAGTTTGAGACAAGTAATTACCCTCTTTCTCCTTTTCATAGCAGGTTTGTTTCTGATTTTCCCCTTGGGGTCTAGCTTTATGAAGAGATCTTCTGTTAGACTTCTGAGGTCCAAGATTTTACTTCCTGTTCCCTTGCATAATACAGGCATTCAGGCCCCCAAAGATCAAAATCTCCAGGGATTAGTAGAAACCATTAGGGGGGAAGAGGACTGAGTTCTCTCTTACTTCTTAGGAGTTCTCCTAGTATTATTTTTGGCCTCTGTCAATCATTTTACTTGTCTCAACTCAGAAAAGCTTTAAACAAAAATTTTTAATAGACTTTTTTTCAGGGTAGTTTTAGGTTCACAGCAAAACTGAGCATCCAGTACAGAAAGTTCCCACATACCTTCTGCTTCCACCCCACACACAACCTCTCACTTCTCTAATGGATCTAAGAAGAGTTGCTAATTTTTCAGTTTGTTCAGCGTTTTTCCTGTTGTTGGGACAAAATGAACTCCAAGCTCCCCACAGGCTGAACCAGAAACCAGAGTTCTTCTTTTCTTTTTTATGGTTTCTCAATGGTCTCCCCACATCTCCTGTTAATTTAAAAAAAAAATATATATATATATTATTTATCATTTTAATTATTTCAGTCTAAAAGAGATATTCCAGGTATCTATTTGGCCAAACTGTCCAAAATTGAAATCCTTCTTGTTTTCTTTTGAAGCAGAACTGCTAGCTTTCCAATTTGGAAATTTATACTTCAACTCTCCAATTTATACTGCAACCATTAAACTTTGAGAGTTCTTGTTTTTCCACACACTGACTGAGGCATACCTTCTAAAGTCCTAGTCTGAGCATCTGTTTATGTATTGCATATTTGTATCTCATCTTTATCTAAATGCCTACTTTTACTGGGATGTTAGTCATTTTATTGACTTGTAAGAGCTGTTTGCCGTATCTTGTCACATCTTTTCCCCAGGTATGCAGCTTCTTGTGTCCTTTTTAACTTAAATTTGATGTATTTCATATTCCTAAATTCCAACTCAAGAATTCTAATTCACCAGGTCTGCAGTAAGCTCTAAGAATATGTATTTTATTTTATTTATTTATTTTTAATTTTTTTTTTTTTGACACAGAGAGAGAGAGAGCACAAGTAGGCAGAGAGGCAGGCAGAGAGAGGGGGGGCAGTAGACCCCCCGCTGAGCAGAGAGCCTGATGCGGGGCTCAATCCCAGGACCCTGAGATCATGACCTGAGTTGAAGGCAGAAGCTTAACCCACTGAGCCACCCAGGCGCCCCAAGAATATGTACTTCAAAAATCCTCAACTGTTACTATGAACCACATCCTGCAAAAAATACTAACAGGTACTACTGGTCTCATCTCATTAGGTAAATCAAATAAAGCTACTGTGACTCCAAGTCTGGTATTCTTCACATGAAACCAGTTATATATTTCTGACCCCATTTGGGTTCTTGCTTCCTTCTTTCCCCATCCAGTTGTCACAAGAGACTACTCAGTACTACAGACATGAAAATCCTGCAGCAGACAAGAGAAGTGTAAGTTGCTTTTCTAGCAGACATGTAGTCATTAAGACTCCAGACTTTGGCATCAGACAGATCTGGGTTCCAATCCTGACTGACTGGATTATTTTTCAGCTGCTGTGTAATCTTAGCCATGTTACTTAACCTCTTTATGTCTTAGTTGTCTCACTGGTAAAGTGTATATATTCAAGACACTTAATCTCATAGTTAGAATAGGGATTAATGAAATAGTATTTGGAAAGCAGAGCCTTTGAAGCATAGCAAGTGACCAATCACTAAATAGTAGCACTTCTGTGTTATTTTTTGGTAAGCTTATGAGAATTTGCTCCAATTTTTGTACCAGAGGTCGGGGCTACATGTCTGCCTCAGATGCAGGTAATAAAGGAATATATTATCTGGAGAGAGTTAAAAAACAACTGAGTGAAAAAGTTGGCCTGCTTTTTTTTTTTTTTTTGGCCTGCTTTTTATTATTACTATAAATCTGTAATCCTAAACGAGGTCAGTGATAAGTATTCCTCCTCAAATACGTTTTTGGTTGGACTAGGTTCTAAACAATTGCTGTGGCTAACTGCTAAGTTTTTAATTATATATATAACCCTCATGTTAGCATTTTTGTTGCTTATTCTTTAGTAAACACTGCATTCTAAACATGGAGGTTAATAATGAGCGCGCTGGCCCTAGCTATTCAGATTTAGCTACCTGCAATCATTTTGAAAGTAAGTTTAGAAGGTTCATAATCATTCAAACTAAATATAGGTGCAGTTTGTGTCTCCAATTCATATGATGCCATACATTCTAGTGTTTAAACAAAAATTCAAATAAGTAATGACAGCACAGTGATTATAAAGACAGACACATTACTTCCATATTTAGAGATATAATATAGAGCTATCTCAAAGTTGCTAGAATTCATCCTGAAGAAATACACAGGCAGTTTTGCAATTTTTGGATTTTGCTACGAAATTGAATTCTTATGAATTTCTGTTTATCCTTTTGTTTAAAACTTCTCTTCGCTAGTTTATCTTGCTTTGTGTCAAAACTTTTGAAGTTAAAATTAACAAAAAGTTAATAACAAGTTAAACTGTCCATTAGACTTAAGTATGTGAAAATGAAATGATAAAGCCACTGAAAAATCTGCAGAAGGCTCTAGCGGAAACTGTAATGTTGTTACTCTTTACCATGATTGCCCAATATGTGGGCATAAGTTTTACTATATTTTTTCAAATATATACATATACGTATATATACGTATGCATTTAATAAGTGTTAACCTACTACTCTCTTTTGTACTGTCCTATATATTTTACCTTTTAAAACTTTTTCAATTGTAGGGTTACTTATGAGAAGTTCAATAAAAGAAAATTTCCTCTTTCCCTTTTTGGAAATGGAATTTTTGCTTATTTATTTATTTTTACTGACATGATGTATTATGACGTTCAATAAAAGAGAATGTTCATTATTTACATTTTTTCTGGCAATTATTATTTCATTTCATAATTATTTCTAAAAATAACTTTGTCATAAAGAGGAAGAAATGTTAATAATGATAGTAATAATAATAACCTACTCCAGCTGTCAAATACACTAGATAGAACACTGGGTTTGATCCAAAACTAAGTGAGTCTATTTTCAGGGCAGTCCAGTTAGGTTTTTCCCATCAAGCATCAGGATTCCCACCTTCCCCTCCTCTCTTTCTGCTCATTCTTCTTTCTCCTCTCTTCCTCCTTGTTGACTCACCCAACTCTGAAGTGCTAGTTTAATATGATGGATGCACTGATAGTGAAAGTGACTCTGTGGTGAATTCATCAGAACAGGCTGCACAGGAAACTGAATGAAAGCCAGTTATCACAAGCCAGAAGACCAGGAAAGGTCAGAAAAGGACGCTTTATCAGGTAGAGTGCTGGGCTCAATTTCCTGTTGTGAGGACTATGAATGGGGCGGATCTCAGTGTCTCCACAAACTCTTTAAAGGAGCAGCCCCCCCTGGGGAAATTGATGGTGGGGTGGAGGGTGGGGGAGGTTAATGATGTGGGAGAGGAAAAGAGAATGGAAACAAAATGCAGCATTAGAAATATAAGTGCTTTTTCAAAAGCATAATGATACAAATTCCTTTAAAAAAAAAAGGATTTTATTTATTTGATAGACAGAGATCAGAAGTTGGCAGAGAGGCAGGCAGAGAGAGAGGAGGAAGTAGGCTCCCCACAGAGCAGAGAGTCTGATGTGGGGCTCAATCCCAAAACTCCAGGATCATATCCTGAGCCAAAGGCAGAGGTTTTAACCCACTGAGCCACCCAGGTGCCCCGCTTTTTTTTTTTTTTTTTTTTGGCTAATGCTTTCTTGTCCTGGAAATTGACAGGGGTGCCACATAACCAGATCAGACTAAATTAACAGAAAAACTAAGTCTGTGTGGATCGAAGATACTTCTGGAAAATTTAAAAAAAGAAATTAAAATAGCAATATGTAAATAAAATATTATAATGCTAATAACATGAAATATTCACCTCATCACAACTTAAGAAATATGAATGAACAGAGAATCAACTTGGCAAAGATTTAAAAAGTCACCAAGTATTGGCATGGTAAAGACAGAAAAGTAAATAACTAATATGTTATTTGTGAAGTATAGTTTGGTATACGCTTCCTGAAGAATTCACAATATTTAGCCTCAAAAACATATATTCATTTAAAGCCAGCACTTACATCTATATAATTTGTACAGAGGCAATAACTATAATTTTTGATAATGATTCAACCCTATGTAAATTAATTACACCATTATTACTTATAATATAGAAAATGTGAAAATTCCCTAACTATCCAAAAATAGTGGTTTGGTTAGATGTATTATGTCTTTTGACTGGAAATTTATCCAGTGATTAAAAATTATGTGCTATCACACATTTAAGGACATGAAAATTATACTCTTAAGTAAAAAAACAAATCACTAAACAACTATTATCCCCTATGCTTAGAAAAATAACTGGGCAAATGTATACTCAAGTAGAAAAAGAAACTTTATTCCCTTCTTTCACACTCCCTTCTTGCTCTTCCCCAATCCTGAGGAGGAGCTGTTAATATTTTGTCAAATTCTGGGATTCTGTTTGGGCCAGTTACTGATTGGTAGCCCTGGTGTATTAAAAGGTCTTAGGCATAGCTCCTTCTCTCTTGCTTCCTATTGCCCCCAAGTGGTAGGATTGGTAAATTGAGCCAAGCTCCGCTTGGACTAATCAACTGAATAATTCACCTAGTCTCTCTCCTTCTTTTTAAAAATTATTTACACTCAATTTATTTAACACATACTTTATTATTAGTTTCAGAGGTAGAATTCAGTGATTCATCAGTTGCATGTAACGCCCAGTGCTCATCACTTCAAGTGCCCTCCTTAAGTCTTTATACTCATCATTGCTCAGGCCTCCTGTACCTTGTGGTGATCTAGAGAATGGAAGATCCCAAGAAATGGAACTGGGCTTGGGAAGAAGTAGAAACTCTGCTAGGTTTATAGGGAACAGGTGCCATGGCTACCCTTCAAGGTACCCAAGGTCCAGGCTGCTTGTCTAAACCACAAAGCAAGGGAGAAGATTAAGAGATAGAATCAGTTATTCAAAGGCATATGAAAAGAAAGCTCAAGGAGTGGAAACCTTTTGTAGCCAGACTTTGTCCAACCCACAGTAATAAATGGTAGTAAACATCTTGGGGTTTTTTGTTTTTGCTCTGCGTCCATCTTTTCTTAACTGATAAAAGCACCATGACTTATTCCCACTGGGGTTTTTAACCTGCATATAGCTGAAGTCTTTCCTGGCTTTGGAATTTTCACATTCGCTGAGACCCATGCATTCTTCTGTCCACAGTACATTATTTGAGATGAGAATGTGCACACAATGGGAAGATGTTTCCTTGGAACTAGATGCCATGTTTGGAGCACTGAAACGAACTACAACTCTAAAGCCTGGAAAATCCGTGTGCATAAAATCAATCTATGAACAAGCTATCTAGGAGAAGTAGAAACACTTGTTAAACATCATTATCTGGTACATAATAAGATATGCCATCAAATGAATACCAACACAGCCAACAGTAAAACACAGAACCTCAGAGTATTATTTGGCTTAAGCACTAAAGTTTGATCACTGTCAGAAAGAGTGGTCAAAGGTGGAACTAGGGTGTCTTTTCCTTCTTTCTTTCTTTCTTTCTTTTTTTTTTTTTTTTTTTTGGAGTGGGGACACCTTGTCCAGGGCATAAGTCAGATGGCTAATAAGAGAGTAGGATGCTTAGTGTAGGATCTGGTCAAGTGTAATAATTCAGTTATGAGAGTAAAAAAGCAGAAAGGGCAATGATGTGGACAAAAGGCAAATTCTAGGGACTATCAAGATATAAAAACTCAGAAGACTAAACTTATGTTCACGTCTATGAGATCAACTTTGGGTTTTAAATGAGATATAAAGACAAAAGTAAGAACCTGAGTATACTCTGGATTCAAGTAAGAAGTTAAAACAAGGAAATGGACAAAGTAGGAAAGGGCTAAGGTAACTGCCTGGACTGAAAATGCTGAAGATTCTATATATGAGATGGAAGTCAGTGATGAAAGGGTCATAAACAAACACCAGTTCTTTAATGATCTTTCTAGAGTACCTGCTCAAAAGTAACAGAATTAAAAAAAAAAAAGAATGAAAATAAATAAAAGTGAGAGAATAAATAAGAAAGTAAGAAAAAAAAAAAAAGAAAATTCAATTCCATACTTGACAGTTTGGTGAACTATCTATCCAGTTCCACGCTCATAGTGCAAACTAATTTAAACACCTGGATAGTTGTTTTTTTAATCCTCCCAACTTTTTATATAATATAGGTGTCCTAACAAGTAATGGAAATTATTCAAGACCAAAGTAGAGTAAAAAACAAAAAGATAAATACTATAAGGTAGGTGAAAAATCCCTAGACATTAGAGTAAGACCTATCCTATACCTAATCAGAGTTTCCACACAGAATTGGTAAAGGAATACTCCTAGAGACGCAGGCTGCAAGTTTTCCAGACTGATGAAAGATCAGAACATTCAGATTAAGATTTCTAAATCCTACACTGGATAAACTAGACTTCCACACTGAGACACATCGCAGTGCACTTAGAGAAGAGCAAAGAAATGAAGAATGTGAAAGAAATTAGGAAGAAAGGCGAGTAGATACAAAGTAATGGCAGTTTTACAAACAGCTGAATTCTTAACAACAGTGGAACTGGCTGGCCATAAGAAAGGGGAATCTTTGAAGAAACCTTCAAAATCGGAGAAGAAAACCTTGTATTGAGTACCCAAGAGAATTCTCACTTAGAAGAAAAGGGGTGACATAAAACCTTTTCAGACAAAAATAATTTGCTACTAACAGACTCAGTTGAAGGACTCTAAAGGCTTTATGTCACACACACACACACACACACACACACACACACACACACACAAAAAGAAACTGAATTTAATAAGAAAATGTGATACGGAAGAATAAAGTAAACATACGAAAGAATCTAAATAAATACTGACTGGAGAAAACAGCATTAAAATAATATCTAATTTGGGAGAGGATTTAAAAAAATATATCCTGGGAAATATAGAAGTTCAGAAAATTAGATTTAAAGTTTCCTAATGCCCTTATATTATATTAGAAGAGGCTAATGTTAACAACTTTGTATTCCATTGCAGATAGTAATGCTACTCCTCAGTATTTATGATTCTCCTCTCCTTTGGGGAAGGTTGGGAGCCTATACCTCCTAGCCTACTGGAAGTTACCCTTGGCCATGAAACTAGCCTTGAAATATGGAAGATGAACAAAGTGTCACTTCCAAGAAATATTTATGAATTAGAGTATGTATTCTCTCTTCCCTTTTTGCTGTGACCAGTGAATAGCCTATTTCTATGGAACCCTCAACAGCCTGTGACCCAGAATGAGGACAAAATCTTGGTTCTTTCTGAGAATTTTGGGTTGTTCATATAACAATATACCTTGTCCTAAAAGAAACAAGAACTGGTACTGAAAGCAGTGGGGAAATGTGTATTGAAGGTGAGCAACAAGCAATGCCAAAATGTTTGGTAAAAAGTTATCTGCCCTAAGTTGGGAGATATATCATGTACCTAATAAACTTGTATGTGGCTCTAAGGGAAGAAGTTGGAAAACAAACTTTACTAGTGAGTGTTGGTAATTAGCTGCATTTGACCATTTTCTGGGTTCAGGAAAGAATTTGTATGTTTACAGACAGGAATAAAAGGGAGTAGAGAGGATATGAAAATTCATGGACTTTCAGAGATGGAAAAGAAAACTTCCTCACTATCACAAAATGTCAAAGCTAAATGTAAGGAAATCTTTGAGCAACAAAGGCTAATTATAACTCAGCTTGAAGCAAAGGTCAAATTAAAGGAGTGTTCATTATAACTTTGTGTAAACCACTGGATGGGTTAAGAACTCAGGGCAAAAAGCAAATTAAGGGTGTGATAGCCAGCAAATTTTTCACTTAGACAAAATCACTCAGAGTAAACAGCTAAAGTATGTGTTCTTTCCAGTGACATCCAGTAAACTCAAGTTATCTATTAGAGGGGGTGGGGACACAGAAATATATGTCAGAGATGACAAACACTACACTCTAAGAAAGCACACTGATAAAGAAATGCAGATATGGACAGGGGCATACACCTGACTGAAATCAAATAAATTGCAAGTCTGTTAAGTTTTGAGGAGTTTTAGTGCCAAAGTAAATAGGGCAACAAAAGGCTGAGAAAACTGGATGGTCCACAAGGAGATTCTACTGCCCTCTATTTCAGATGGGGCTGAGAAGAATAATACAAAAGGAAATTTTCCAAAGGTAGATTCAGGGCCACAGAGAACAATGGAAAAATAAGTCCCTTCACTTCCTAGAATAGATTTAATCCACCCCAAAGATGGAGGGCCTTAACCATATGTGCCCACCAGAATTTCAAAACTGCTATGGACCAGTGATTTCTCTGTATCATGGAGTCTTTTCCAAATGGGAACACTTTTCTATTTATGCTGTGCCCATTTCATCACTATCTACTGGGAGCATGTAAGAAACCTAATTTTTCTTTTTGGCTGAAAGTGCTTGTATCAAAAGTTAGCACATCAAGATCTGTTATAGAGATTGTTGTGCATCCCTCCCACCCTACAATACAAAGGAAACCTGATCCTGAACTAAACTTCCTCACTAGATGGGAATGTGGGGTGGCTTTCCTTTGACATGGGAGTAAGCTTCATCTACATCAGAGAAAGAATAATCCAAACATTTGGTGAGCAGAAGGGCAAACTGTGGTTGACATTTATCTCCTTTCCATTATTTCAAGTTTTCCTTTCCTTCTACTCACATAAGAGAATTGCACTTCCCTGGTCCTGCTAATTTGGGTGTGCCCATGTGACTTTTGTGATATATAAGAAATGATCCAAGGCAGAGGTATTTAAGCACCACTACAAACTGTCCATTCTCTGATTTTGCTACTGTCACTGATATTCTCAAATGGCCAATCTTCCATTAGCCTACAGTGCAGAGGGAGTACAGGAACCTTTATAGTTCTAAGCCACTAAGAATTTGGGATTGTTTATTCCCAGTCCATAATATAGTCTATCCTAACAGACACTGGTTTGTAAGTTAAAATATTATAGGGAAATGAAAGAATACAGAATATAATTTTAAACTCTTAGGGGAGAAAAGGAATGAAAAAAATTAAAAATAAATCAAGAAGAAAGTATGATAGGGGCACCTGGGTGGCTCAGTTGGCTATGCAACTGCCTTCGGCTCAGGTCATGATCCCAGGGTCTTAGGATTGAGTCCCGCATTGGGCTCTCTGTTCAGCAGGGAGTCTGCTTCTCCCTCCACCTGCTCCTTCCTCCCCTCGTGCACACACACACTCTCTCTCTCTCTCAAATAAAATCTTTTTTTAAAAGTTAAAAAAAAAAGAAAGTACAATAGAAGACAAAAAGGGACAGAGAGAGAGAGAGCGAGCGCACACACAAGAGCAATAGAGGACAGCAAATAAAAGGGTAGAAATAAATTTAAGTGTCCAGTTGACCCTAAAACAACATGGGTCTGAATGGCATGGGTCCACTTACATACAGATTTCTTACAGTACAGTACTGTAAATGTATATTCTTTTCCTTAAGATTTTTTTAATAGTTTTTCTCTAGCTTACTTCATTGTAAGAATATAGTATACAATACATATAACATAAAAATATGTGTTAATTACCTATTTGTGTTATTGATAAGGGTTCTGGTCAATAGTAGGCTATTAGTAGTTAAGTTTGGGGGGAGTCAAAGTTATAGCAGATTTTTGACTGTTTGGGGGTCAGTGCCCCCAACCCATTTTGTTCAAGCATCAGATCTTGTAAGGTTATCCTGCATTCATAAGTAATCCCCAAACCTCAGCAACTTACGAAATCTGTTTCTCACACTGCATGCCAGTCCCTGGCCGGCCTTCGTTATTCAGTGTGGAACCCAGACTGAAGGAATGGCTTCAGTCTGAAACCTATCTACAGTATGAAACCTATGGTGACACAGAAAAACTCAGAATAACATAGTGACTTTACAAGCTTCTACTCAGAAGTAGTACATTTATTTCTACTTGCTTTTAAATGGTTAAAAGAAAAATCATCATCATTAAGACCAAGTCTCTTAATAGACTTAGAGATCAATGAGGTTATAATACTTCAACAAGAATAGGCTTAGAAGAGACAGGGCTTGTAAGGAGGGGCTATGAGGAAGGGTCACTGACTATTTTGAAGATATCTACTATACCAAATATAAAACTGATCTAAATTAATGGAAACTGTCGAAACTATCCAATTTGAAGTCAATGACTGTCAGACTGGATTAAAAATAATCTAAAACCACAGAGGGAGACAAACCATAAGAGAAAAAAGCAGGGTTGCTGGAGGGGAGGCAACTGGGGGAATGAGGTAACTGGGTGATGGACATTAAGGAGGACATGTGATAAAGTGAGTGTTGGGTATTATACAAGACTGATGAATCGCTGATCTCCACCTCTGAAGCTAAAAATACATTATATGTTAATTACCTGAATTTAGATAAAAATAAAAAATTAAAATTAAAAGGAAAAAAAATTAAATTCTCTGCTCTTTGTAAGTGACAACATAAGGACAGAAAAGGTATTAAGGTCAAAGGATGGGAAAAATAGACCAGGAAAATATTAAGGAAATCTGGTATAACAATACTGATACCATACAAAGTAGACTTTTTTTTTTTTTAAAGATTTTATTTGACAGAGAGAGGCACAGTGAGAGAAAGAACATGAGCAGGGGGAGTGGGGGAGGGAGGAAACAGGCTCCCCGCCAAGCAGGTAGCCCCATACAGGGTTTGATCCCAGGACCCTGGGATCATGACCTGAGCCGAAGGCAGATACTTAATGACTGAGCCACCCAGGTACCCCCAAAATAGACTTTAAAGCAAAAAGCATCTCTAGAGATAAAGATGATCACTATATAATGATAAAAGTTTTAATTTATCAAGAAAATATAACAATTCTAGATTTTATGTACTTAATAGCAGTCTCAAAATATATAGACAATTCCACTATCACAGAGGAAGATTTTAAATTTCTCATTGTAAATTAAATAGATAAAAAATAAGGATATAAAGAATCTGAGCAATACAATTTACAAATTTAATGAAAAGCACACATATATAGAGAGAATACTGTGCTCAACAGCTGCAAATATACATTCTCTCCAAGCACACAATATTTATGATGGTACAAAAAACTGAAGTTAGTAAATTCTTAAAAATCACATTAAATTAATTCTTAAATTAAGTTAATTAAATTGTTAAAAGCACATTAAAAACGTGTTCCAATATCATACAGAACACTTACTTGACAACCATAAAATTAAGTTAAAATCCGTAACAAACAGACAAAGAGAAATGATTCCATGTGTTTGAAAATTTTAAAATTTATTTGTGGCTCAAAAAAAGTCATAATGGAAATCGGAAAATTCTCAGAACTAAATGATAAATAATGTCTTTTTCAATACTTATGAGATGCTCCTAAAGTCTTACTCTGAAGAAAATGGGTAATTGTATATTCCTAAGTAAACACAAAAGGGTCAAAATTAATGAGCTAGAAGCATTCCAACCTTAGACATTAGGGGAAAAATACAGAACAAGCTTTACAAAGGGCAAAAGATAAAACCGGTTTTTATTGAGAGAGAAATTACATAATTATACAAGAAATCTTGGGCCAGACACAATGCCACGCTGCCTGTTTTAGACCAATCCGCATATCAACAGCCTCTTTTAAGGTCCAAACTCAAAACTGTGTAAGAAAAAGGGAGAAAAATCTGCAACAGAATGAGGGGCAACAGAAGAGGCCAATGGAAGGAGCAAAGCAAGACTGTGGTTTCAGTGGTCTAGCCTCAGCCCACATCTCCAGGAGCTCTGATGCACATACTGCACCACAGTCTTTGCCACCCTAGAGCAGGGGAGTGAGATTTCTGCAACTCCGTATCATGCACTCGGCAGCCACTGTTTACAGGCCATTACAGGGATAAGTAGTGCATAACTTCCAGCCACCTACTGGAGATGGCACTCCAACGTACCAGAGGCAAGGCTCTTGAAAAGTCCAAGTGCATTAGTGGCATCACATGCAGCATCTGGAGAAGAATGAGTACACCAAGCCAACAAAAGTCAATCTGGACAGAGCACCAACACTGCTGTGCTCTACCCCTTGTACAGCTCAGGTCATTTGCTTTACACATTAGGTTCACCCCATTCTTTTGTGACTTCAGGATTCTGGCTGGTCACAGTTTCTATGAAAACTTAAAGGAGAAGTTCATGGGATAAACTACAGCCTCCACAGCCGCAGTCCGCTCTGAGGTCAGAACTGATACGGATCATTTCCTCTCTTTACTCCCAGTCCATACTCCCTTCACCTGTGCCAGCATGTCTGCTGGCCTATATGGTTTGCATGGTACTGTTTCCCGAGGGGTCTGAGATTTTGTTCCCATGCTGTTGCCTGGCCACAGTTGAGCTCTACTTGCGAACTGACAGTGAAACCAGAGGTTCCGATTACCAAGAAGAGATGGATACTCCAGTAATTCACATGAGTGCCAAATATATTCCCCCCTGCTACCATTACATAGCCGCAACCCCACCGCCTCATGGTTAGCAAACCCAATTACCCCTTCAAGTACAGTAACTCTTTTCTGCTCTTGCTGATCTACTGGCACAATGAGCATAAAATAATGAATGGCAGCCACAGCCTTTAATGGAACTATTAATGTTTCCCCTAGTGGAGTGTCCCCTTTCTCGAAACCAGGACCTCTGCTTCTTCAACAGAAGAGCCTGAAGTTTCAGAAACCGGAAGCAAGTCTCCCAAGTGGGTTGCTGGAACAAAGCCCTCCTTCCCACTCCTTGGCTCTCAGCAGTAATACAGAACCATATAATCCTCTGTGGTTTAAGGAAAAAAGTGGCAAACTTTTTCTCTGTGAAGTGCCAGACAGTAACTATTTTAGACTTTGGGGACCACAGAGTTTCTGACATGACTACTTAGTTCTGCTGATATGGCATAACAGAAGCCACAGACAATATGCAGATGATGCATGTGGTTGCGTTCCAATAATACCATGTTTGTACAAGAGCAGCAAGCCTGATCTGGCCTTGGAACCAGCTTGCCAACCTCTGCTTTAATCTACATGCTGCCTCCCGACTGCATACCTTTGTAGGGTATCACGTCCATCCAAAGTGTTGCTTCAGCTATGTTTCTCGGAGGCCATTTCATTGCTCCAGCAGGCTGGCAGCTTATGGAGGCTGTGGGAGTAGCAGGATCAATGAATCTCACAGGAATCTACCCATTGCAGAACCTCTTTTTTCATAAATCAGGTCCTTGATCTGAAGTGACAGTAGGTGACAGATCCCATGTCGGTCAATCAGATACTCCGTGAGTCCTAGCACAGAGGTGCTGACCCAGGCGACACTGGCAGGAAAACCCTTCAAAATGAACTGCTGCCCCCTCATGGTGGAAGGGTTCTGATGTGATAAGTGCCACTAAGTGACTGGTTGGTCTCCTCGAATATTCACACGCTAAAAGGGCTTGGCAGCAGTGTCTGTGGTTGACAGGTAGGGCGGAAGCTGGGGCAAGGTCAGCTTCAATGCCGGATGCCATGCTTCTGTGCCACCGCGGCTACTCCACTCGAGTCCATGAGCTCAGTACCGTGGTGGCCAATGACTGTGGCACTGTGGTCTGGGTAGATGGCGGTTGTTCAGCGATTTGTTTGCAATGGTCCCCTGCCCCTTTACTATCCTACCTACCAGGCAAGCATCAGAGGAGCCTCATATGCGGGGACTAATTAGCCAGGATCTGGACACCAAGTGGTCTAGGTTCAGATGCCGGTCAGTCAGATTACTGTCATGGAATATCAGCTGCTTTTACTGTTGTTTTGGTTTTTTTAACCAGCCTCACTGAGATATAATTTATACACCACAGAAGTCACCCATTTTAAGTGTATAATTAAATTAATTTTATTATATTTATAGTTGTACAATCATCATCACAACCTGATTTTAGAACATTTCCATTACCCTAAAAAGCCCTCACATCCATTTATAGCCATTCTCCAGTCTCACCCACAGCAGTAGGTAGCCACTAATTTACTTCTATCTCTTTCGATTTGCCTTTTCTGGATATTTAACGTAAATGGATTCAGATGTGTTCTTCCGTGACTGGCTTTTTTCACTTGAGTGTAATGATTCTGTAGCTCATCCAGGCTGGAGCATGTGTCAACACTTCATCCCTTTTTCTTGCCAAATAGTATTCCATCATATGACTATTCCATATTTTATTCATCCATTTACCAGCAGATGGACATTCAGTTTTTTAGCTATTGTGAAAAACATTGTCATGAATATTCGTGTTCAAGTCTTTGTATGGTCATATGTTTTCATTCTTACTGATGAGCTTAAGGAAACCAGACTCAGGTACCTCAAGGATGGGAAGGCTCTAGTCCTTGTGAAGTTGGGCTTAGGCTGACCCCCTGCTACTGAGCGGAAGGAGGAGCATCCCCAGCCCCAGTTACTTCATTGCTGGGCAACCAAGGAGCACTCCCAGGATCACCAACAGTCTGTGTAGGACAGCTCCAAACAGTCTACATACCTACTTAATGCTGAACCCCTTTACAACAAGGGACAGGACATTTCTACACAACACTATATGGGAGATTCTAGCCAGTGAAAGGCAAGAGAAAGAGTTAAAAGTTATAAGGACTGGAAAGGAAGCATCAGAGCTGTTATTATTCAGAGATGCAGAGAAAAAACCAAAATGATTTATAGATACATTACTGGAATGACAATGCTGTATGTCTAATGTATGTAGAATCAAAATCAAGACATATAAGTCAAGTTCTTTTATATATACCACCAAAACACAGCTTTCCAAATATAAAACCTAACTTAGAAAAAAGATTTACTTGAACAATGGTATATAAAAATGAGGTAGCTGGACTAAATCTAACCAAAAATGTGTGAGACCCTCCTGAGGAAAACTGTAATACTTTCTTGAAGGATACTGAAGAAGAATTCTATAAATGGGTAGTTATGTAATATTTATATATACATAGACCCAACACTGAAAAGGTATCACTTCTCCTCAAATTTATTTATAGATTCAATTTGATCCCAGTTAAAAGCCTAAGATTAGTTTTAGGTGTTTATTTTGTTTTCTTGGCTGGTGACTCAATAAGCTGTTTCCGAAACTTTTTTTTTTTTTAAGATTTTATTTATTTACTTGACAGACAGAGATCACAAGTAGGCAGAGAGGCAGGCAGAGAGAAAGGGGGAAGCAGGCTTCCTGCTGAGCAGAGAGCCCGATGTGGGGCTCGATCCCAGGACCCTGAGATCACTACCTGAGCCAAAGGCAGAGGCTTTAACCCACTGAGCCACCCAGGTGCCCCTCCAAAACTTCTACGAAAAAACAAAGGTCCACAAATAGTTGGGATACTCCTGAAAAAAAAAAAAAAAAGAATAAAGTAGGAATCTTGTTCTATTAGATATCAAGGCTTATAACTAAACTATTTTCATAAGGCCAAACTGTACCTGTATGAATACAGATAAAAACAGATTGGTGTATCAGAACAGAGAACTCAGACCACATATATATGCAAACTTGATGTATGACAGAAGTGATAACGTGGATCAGTGGGTTAAGAGCCTTTTGATAAATGGTGCTGGAAAAATTGTTTATCCAAATAGTAAGATATGAAACTGGAAATCAATTTGTCATCATCAAATAGAGTTAAAACTGTGGATGTTGTATGATGCAGAAGTTCCACTCCTAGGCATACATGCTGTAGAAACTCTTGCAGTTTCACCAGAGCTTATGTACAAGAATGTTTAATATGCAATATTATATGTAAGATCAAAGGATAAGGGGAGAATCCATAAATTATTTGTAATTTGTTCACACTATGGACATAAAATACAGTAGAGAAAAATGAATGCATGAAGCTGAATGAACCCAAACTTCCAAACATAGTATCAACAAGAAAACTACCCAAATAGTTTATAGAGTACGAGTTCAACTATACTGAGTAAATAAACATAACACAAGATAATAAATAACTTAGGAATACATACATCTGCAGTTAAAATGCAAAAAGAAAATAGAGGGAATGACAAACAATCAAATATCCAAAATGCCTTGATGAGTTGTGATAGGGAACTGGTTTATGCAGGGTGAGGCATGAAATCAGGGAAAGGCACTTCAAGTACAGTAGTAATGTTCTAATTCTTAGGTTGGGTAATAGGTCTAGAACTTCTTAAAATTGCTCCTTTTATATTTTAAACATACCAACTTTTTTGTGTGTATTAAAAATGTAATAAAATTGACCCTACACTGTAGGGTCCAGATGGATCCCTGATACTCAAATCTGACTTAAATGTGCACACAGACACCAGGAAGGTATGAAACAATTGATCATTTAATAAGACCTGGGGAGAACAGGGTAGCTCCCAGGCAGGCCCAAAAATGGCTTGAGAGAGCAGGAAAAGATTGGTTTCAGGTTTTTATGGTGACTAGCGAGGGTGATTAGAGCAAGGGTTCCTAGGCATGGTTTTAAGTTCCATAGGCACAAAGGAAAGATCACTCAATCAGCTTGCCCATATGTGAGACAGATGGCCAAAAGGAAGAGATGAGGCTTAAAAGATGTCAGTTAAACATCAAAAAATAGAGTCGCACTCTTTATTACAAAAATATTTTAAACAAAACTGTATAAGGAAACAAAAGGGGTACCTGCCATGTTGGAAGTACTATGTCTGCAGAGAAAGGAATGCTATTTTCCTTTTAGATACCACTTCACCAGTTCGTCTTCCAGGAATACACCACTAGAGGAATAACTACAATCAAACTGTTAAATTTGGTAGAAAAATTTAAATTCTTTACTATTCCACAGAAGAACTCAGTATCAAGAGTAATTATTGCAGTATAATAAAGCTAGATATCAAATCCTGTGGAGTGAAAAGAATGAGAACTGCTCATAAATAAAATCTTTAAAAAAAAAAAAAAAAAGAGTTCCTGGCATTATGTCAGAGTATAAATATCAGCTGGGTCTCTCCAGCACCTGAGCTGAGCCCAAAAGGAACCATTTGCTTTACCATCATGGTAGTGAAGAAATTTTGCAACCTTATATCGACTCACTGCAAATGAGTACCAAGCTTGAAGACTTCTCCCCAAAGAAAGTATTTCTTTTCTACTGAAAAGATACAATGAATTAAGTGTACATCAGTTTTTGAGACACCTACTGGGTACTGCTGCAGACAAGGAGATGAAAAAGATTTAATCTATGCTCTTTAAGGGCTTACAGTTTGTTTTTTAAAAGATTTTTATTCATTTATTTATTTGACAGACAGAGATCACAAGTAGGCAGAGAGGCAGGCAGAGAGAGAGGAAGGGAAGCAGGCTCCCCACTGAGCAGAAAGCCTGATGCAGGGCTTGATCCCAAGACCCTAGGATCATGACCTGAGCTGAAGGCAGAGGCTCCAACCCACTGAGCCACCCAGGCACCCCAAGGGCTTACAGTTTCTTGTATTACTTTTGCACTCTTAAGGTGTGAAAATTTGGATTTACAGAAAACCTACATCCAGCCTGATGGCTCAAATGATAAGATAATTTATTGGACTGCTTTCAACATACTTCAATATTAAAGAATACATGAGAACTATTAGAAACTGTAACTATAGTTTCACAGAAGAAGGAAATACCCATGCTTAAGATAATTCTTTTTTTTTTTAAAAGATTTTATTTATTTATTTGACAGACAAAGATCACAAGTAGGCAGAGAGGTAGGCAGAGACAGAGAGAGGGGGATGCAGGCTCCCCGCTGAGCAGAGAGCCCGACACGGGCTCAATCCCAGGACCCTGAGATCATGACCTGAGCTGAAGGCAGAGGCTTAACCCACTGAGCCATCCAGGCGCCCCAAGATAATTCTTAATAAACAGGTTGAGTGAATGATAAGACTCTGCGATCACAAGTCAGCAGAGCTAATGGTGAAGACACAGCTCAATTTCTCTGCATTCATAAAGATGAAAAATGTGGGATGAGCAGAGAATGAGAGGATAGTAAATTTAAAGTGGCTTGAGAAGCTTTTAGGAACAGAAATGTATACCCTGAAATTTTAAGTTTGTGACATAAATGAAATACAAATTCCTCCATTCCCCCAATCTTTAGTAAAGCATTCTACACACCACACACACACACACACACACACACACACACACACACACCCTTGTAAGTAGGGCTCTTTTGGGCAGGAAGAAGAGAGCTTAAGTGCAACATTTAGTTTGATCCACAGTATCCGGTGAATATAATAGTAATGCCTTAAAAATCCTTCTTACGTACCAAGTAGTGTTCTAAGCTCTCTAAATGCTAATGTATTTAAGTGTTTTACAGTAATTAATTTATTTAATAATATTCAAGGCAAACCTGTAAGGTAAGCAGTAATATTTTTACCATTTTCCAAGTGGGTATCAAAAGCACAGAGAAGTTAAGTAATTTGTTCAAGGTCTTAGCAGCAGCTAAAAGCCAACCTGACTCCAGTGGCAGCAATATCGACAGCAGGTGCCCAAATCGTAACCAGAGTTGGAGGACAACAAGCCAGCTCCACCACAACAGGAATGTTGGGAGAGTTGGCTGACTGTGGGCCACAGATGTGCAGAGGAGAGGGTGAGTGGTGACAGACTCAAGATGACCACAGAACAGAAAGGCAGAGTAAAGTTCCCATGAGCCCAGTATAAACTGATGTCCTCCGGAACTGTGAATGTGTACCATAGCCCTGCCCTTTAGGAACACCTAAGAGAAATGAATGAGGAAAGCCTAAGGTCCTACCATTTGCCGGATGGGGCTGAAGATCACGGAGCAAACTGCTCAGAGGACCTTAGCCAGGACCCTTGGCCGGGGTGTCTTCAAGTACATTTTATATTCTCAATGCATAAATATATAAATATATGTGGGTACATTTAATTTCTTTCCAAGTAAGATATATGTTTTAACTCCTTTCTTGGGTGTTAGTTTCCTTTTCTATAACATTAGATTCCTTTCAGCTCCATACTTTTGTCTCTAAGTAAGTGATCTGGGCATTTTGTTGAAAATCTTTCAGCAAAGATCACTAAAATGATCTTTTTAAAGATCTAAAATGACCCCCCACTTACAGGCGCCTAGGTGACTCAGCTGGTTAAGAGTATGACTCTTGGTTTTGGCTTAGGGCATGATCTCAGGGTCATGAGATGGAACCCCGCATCAAGCCCTATGCTGGGCTCCACACTCAGCACAGAGTTTGCTTGTCCTGCTCCCTCTGTTCCTCCCCCAGTTCAAGCACGTGCACCCTCTCTCTCAAATAAAAATCATAAAATAAAATAAAATAGGGGCACCTGGGTGGCTCAGTCATAAAGTATCTGCCTTCAGCTCAGGTCATGATCCCATGGTCCTGGGTCCTGGGATCAAGCTCCACATCAGGCTCCCTACTTCGCAGGGAGCCTGCTTCTCCTCTCCCACTCCCCCTGCTTGTGTTCCCTCTGTTGCTGTGTCTCTCTCTGCCAAATACATACATAAAATCTTAAAAAATAAAAAATAAGAAAATAGAATAAAATAAAATAAAATAATTATCTCATTCTGTTTGTTAATTTCCATCCCGGTGGCCACCACCCAGGTTCATATCCCTGTGCCATTATTCCTGGACTATCTGCTCACTGGTTTATCTACTTCACCCTTTCCAAGAAATCATGCCAATTCCACCCTCCACATTCAGTAAATTGTAGGATTCTGAAATCTTCAAGGGTTTTCACTGCCAATGTAAGAAACATTCTCCATAATATGACCTTAACCAGTTTAGTCTTCTCTCTAGTTACCACTCCATTCTCTACCTTCCTTAACTGCAAGAAGACTTTTTGGAAGTTTTCCACATGACCTGTTCTCACTTTCTTACCTCCCATTCTCTCTTCAATACATTCCAATATAGCTTTATCCCCACTCCTCCTCTGAAATGACTTTCATGTGGCTAAACTCAATAACCAGTCCTCTAGTCTCTTCTTATATAAAGTCTCAAGCATCTGATGCAGGAGAATACTCTCTCTTGAAAAACATTTTCCCCTTGATTTCCATGTACAACGCCATTCAGGATAAAACCTGTATGGGTTGTTTTTACTATGTCGAATGTAAATGACGGTCTAGATTCAAAAGGCTATTGTAAAGTTCAAATGAAAACTCAGCAGACTGCACTCTTAACCCATATTAGTATTTCGAGATTCTAGAGAAGTGCTTAGGATATAAAAGGTGCCCAGTAATGTTTAATAAGCAAAAGGAGATCAATCCGTTCTGTCTTCTACTTCCCCCCTACTGGCAAGCAGCACAACTCAAGAGATCATGGGACCTGGGACACCTGGGTGGCTCAGTGGGTTAAGCCTCTGCCTTCAGCTCAGGGTCCTGGGATCAGGCCCCGCAACGGGCTCTCTGCTCAGCCGGGAGTCTGCTTCCTCCCTCTCTCTCTGCCTGCCTCTCTGCCTACTTGTGATCTCTGTCAAATAGATAAATAAAATCTTTACCAAAAAAAAAAAAAGAGAGATCATGGGACCTCACTCACTGAGGTTTCTCCCTCTGCCTCACGACTCCTTCTAATCTGTTGTCCTGTCTGGTTAGTCTCCTTTTCAAATCTTGCTTCTCTCTTCCTCCCTCTTTCTGCTCTGCTCTGTCTCTACCCTCCCTCAATCAGCATCCTCACCATTTCTCATGTGTTTTTCCTTCTACTGATAATGGACTTTTTGGTTGATTTTAGGTTTTTTACTGCTATGAAATGTGCTATTATGTGGCTATGAACAATCTTATGCATGTACCTTGACGCACAGACATACATTCCTATTTCCAAATTAATTGTGCCAATTTATACCCTCCCAGCAATATGTGAGATTTCTAGTTATTCCACGTTCTTGTCGATTCTTACCTATTTTCTTTTTAAAAATATTTTAGCCATTCTGCTAGACATGCACTGTTATCTCACTGTGGTTTTAGTTTGCATTTTTTTCCCTGATTAATGAGGCTGGGCCCTTTTCACACCTGTATTGGCAATGTCGATATATCTCCTTTGTGAAGCCTTTGTTCTTTTACTTTTGATTCATAAGTTCACTTTATATTATGGACACAAGCCCTTCATTGACTTATGTGTGGCAATAAAATCCTCCAGTTTAAAGCTTGTCTTTTCTTTTTTTTTAATGTTATCTTTTCTCTTTCTCTTTCTTAATGTTATCTTTTGATGGACCTAAGTTCTTCATTTTAACATTGTCCAACTTCTCAGTATTTTCCCTTAGGTGCGTAGGGGTGGCACAGTCGGCTAAGCGTCCAACTCTTGGTTTCAGCTCAGGTCGTGATCTCAGGGTTGTGAGTTTGAGGCCTGTGTCAGGCTGAGCTGCTTAAGACTCTCTCAGCCCCACCACCTCCTTCTCAAATAAATTCATCTTTAGAAACCTTTCCTTTATTTTATATCCCATTTAATATTTATTTTTCTGCTCTGAATAAGTTATCTAATATTATGTAAAATTTAAAAAAATCTCTTATATGAAGACTAATGTCTTATATGAAGACTATAATGTCTTATATAAAGACATATAAGACTAATCTCTTATATGAAGACAAACACAGCTAATGGAATACTGATTTTATGTTATATGGGATAAGAATCAAGATTCTATTTTGGGGGGCACTATATATCTAAATATTCCTTTATCTTGTGCTCTATGTTTTGAGGTATTGAGATGTATGGGTCTTTTTTCCTATAATCTTTATTTTTTACATTCTCTATTGTCTATTCATCTGTCCTTGCACATATACCTTAACCTGTCTTGGGCAAATCTTGGCCCTCTGAATTTCCAACATAAGCTTTAGAATCATCTCAAATTTCACCAAACAGTTGTTGGAATTGTGACTGGAGTGTACTAATTTATAGATCATGCTCTATTGAGATGACATCTGTATGATTTTTAATCTCATAATCCATGAAATGGTATGTATCATTACCTTTACTTTAGGTCACTTTTAACCTCAATAATATTTTCTTTTTTTAATTTTCTAATTTTCTGTGATGAATGCTTGAACACCTTTTATTTGATGCAAAATACTGGGATGCAATATGCAAAATATTATACGTGGTACTGTTTCTAAAATTAACTTTCATTTTTTTACCTTGCTTTATAGAAATACAATTGATTCTTATCTATGGATCTTAAATTGCAAATTTGTTAAACTCTTTAAAAACTCATCTGTAGAGCTTTTGGGATTTTTCACACAGTCACATTCAAATAATGACATTTAAAATTTTCTTTCCCATCTGTCACCAATTGTTTTCATTTTCTTGCCTTACTAGATTGGCTAAGACTTTCAGTACATTGTTGAATATAAGTGGTAACTGTGGGGATAGTGTGGGCGGGAATCCTTCCTTGATCTAACCTCAAAGGGAATGACTTCAACATTTCACCATATTTTGTAGGCTTTTTATAGATAACCTTGCATCAGAGTAAGAAATTTCCCCTCCATTTTTAGTACTATTAGTATGCTCCATAATAAAGAAACTTCCCTTTGCTGTTCTTAATTTTTTTAAAGATTTTATTTATTTGAGAGAGGGAGAGAACACGAGTAGGGGGGAGGGCAGAGAGGGAGGGAGAAGCAGACTCCCTGCTGAGTGGGCGTCCTATGGGTAGCTCCATCCCAGGACCATGAGATCATGACCTGAGCAGATGCTCAACCACCTGAGCCACCCAAGCACTCTCCACTGCTATTTTTATAGTTATTTTCCTTTCCTTGGTTTTCAGCAAATTTTTTATAAAGTGTGTTTATTACTATCATTGTTATTATTATTTTACATGTAGTTTGTAACAATTCTCGAATTTACAGCTTGATATCTTTCATGAGATTTGGCAAATTCTCACTGATTAGTTTGTTCACACGTTGCTTCTGCCCCATTCATCTCATACCTGCTTCCTAGGACTTCAATTATATATAGATTAGACCTTCTCATGATATCTTCTTTGTATTTTACCTTCTCATCACTACTTTTCATCACTTCATTTCTCCATGTTTTATTCTGGGTATTTTCTTCCAGAACTTTCTTTCAGTTTGGTAATTTTCTGTTCAGTTGTGCTTTGTTTCTTATTATTTTACCTACAGAGTTTTAAATATTTGTTATACTTCTTATTTTAGAGTATCTTTTGGTTCTTTTTCAAATTTACATCCTTCATAGTTTTCAGGTCTTTGCCAAAATTAAAAAATCTTGTCTTTTACCATTTTAAACCTATTAAGCACAGTTTTCTAAGTCTCTAGCTAGTAACTTCAACAGCTAGAGTTCCCATGAACTTATTATTATTTTTATTTTTTTTGAACTTTTTTTTTTGTTTCTGCTGGTTCTTGTTTATGCTATTTTGTCTCTTTATGTACTTGGTTCTTTTAAAATTCTGTTTAACATTACATTTGCAAGATTAATTAATTTGTGGGCTAAAACAGTGTTTTCATTCTCCAGAGAGAATTTCACTGTCTTTTTTTCTGCCAGCACCTAAAGGCAACAGCAATCCAAAACACCATGATCTAAATTCAGAGACTAAGATAATGCCTTTTTTTTTTTAATAGTGTTTCTGAGACATAATTCACATACCATAAAATTTACCATAGTGTAAAATTCAAGAGTTTTTAGAATATTCATGGAGTTCTGTAACCTTTACCACTCTCTAAATTTAGAACATCTCCATCACTCCAGGAAGAAACTTCATACCAATTAGTACTCACTCTCCATTCTCTGCCCAACTCTACGTAACCATTCATCTACTTTTGGCCTCCATAATTTTGCATCTTCTAGACATTCCATATAAAACGAATCATACAATACATGGCATTTTGTGAATGAATTTTTTCATTTAGCATAATGTTTTCAAGGTTCACCCATGTTGTAGCATGCATCAGTACTACATTTTTTATTGCTGAATAACATTCCATTGTATGGATATACCACTTGTTTATCCATTCATCAGCTTATGTACTTTGGATTATTTCCACTTTTAATTATTATAAATAACACTACTATGAATCTGTGTTGAAGTTTCTATGTGAATATATGTTTTAATCTCTCTTGGGTATATGAATTATTAGGTCATATAGCAACTCTATGCTTAACATTTTAAGGAACTGCCAACCTATTTTCAAAGTGAATGGATTCTGGGCTGTTTCTCTAAGTATCAGTCAGTGAAGCTCTCTAACTGTCCAATCCAAAGCCATGATAGTTTACTAGGTACCCTTTTTGCTGGGCCCTGGATCCCAACTTTTTTATTATTATACCTCCAACAATGTCATAAGTACTGCATAATCTCTTAGCATCTCAGCTACCACTTTAAAAATTAGAAACTTAGTCCATTCAGGCTGCTATAACAGAGTATCATACTCTGGGTGACTTACATGCCAGTTTTAAAAGCTGAAGTCTGAGATCAAGGTGGGAAGAAATTCAGTGTCAAGAGCCCCCTTCCTTGTTTAGTCTTCTGGCTGTAACTTCACATGTCAGGAAGGGTCACAGAGCTCTGTGGGGCCTCTTTTATAAGAGCACTGATCCCATTCATGAAGGTTCCATTATCATGATGTAATCCTCTCTGTAAGGTCCCACCTCCAAATAGTATCACGAGGATTAGGTTTCAACATGAATCTTCGGGGAGATGCAAACATTCAGCCTATGGCAGAAATATTCCCAGGGGAAAACCACTACCAATTCCACGCTCAGCTCTCTAGATTCCTTTCTCCTCTCCATTCTCAGCCTGATAATTATTCTCTATCTTGTTAGATCTTTTATGCCTTCAAGTAGATTTTTTTATTGTAAATTTTACTTAGACTTTCTGGTTTTCTCAGAGTTGGATCTGAATCACCTGGTCTATTACTATTGATACTAGAGGTCCTGTAGTTATTTCTTTAGTTGTCAGTTTGCCCCAACTCCACTGCAAATTCCTTGAGGGAAAGGACGGTGTCTTGGTCATCAGATCTGGTCAGCAAGCAGATGCTTTATAAATGTTTGTTATCAATCTAGGCTATCGCTTTTAAGTATGAAACATTCTAAGTGATCTAAGCTGCTCCATCTGGGAAAGCCAGAGAGCCAAGCATAATGACCACGAAGCCAGAGCACACCTAGCTCCACAGATGGTCCAGGGTAGACATGGCCACTGCTGCTGACAGGCCCAGATATAGCAGCTTGTATGATGGACACCACCAACACTGGATCCTGGGCACAAACACCTCCGCTTCTCAGTAATGCAGTGGTATTGTTGCTCCTCAACAGGAAGACCCACAGGAAAAGGGATGGAAATAAAGAGTGGGGAAAGCCGAGGAGGGGGAGGTACAAGGGCATCATGTTTTAGAGAAAACTGGTTTTGTAAATGAATTGATAAGAAAATTTAATCTATTTTCAGTATTTCAAAAATCGAAGTAAAAATCCTGTAGAACCAGAGAATAGGTTTCTTAGTTCCCAGGATCATTCCAAAGTGAATTTTTACATTGCCTAAGACTGAGTAGATGACACAAATGAATAAAATCATCCAGAAAGATAAATTCCACTGTCACCACCCTACCTCTCCTCTTCTTTGCCCTGGCATGCCCTGCTCAAGAAGATTATGATCCATTTCACAAACTCTTCTTTTCCAGAATCCCCAAATTCCTTCCCTGTAATCATGTTCTGAGCAATTTAAAATTTCACTGCTTTTCAAAAGGATTTCCTCAGAAGCTGCTATGTGAGCCAAGGGTCTCAACAACTTCTAGGTCAATGCCTTTCAAGGAGAACTAGAGATTTGTTAATAAAACCATTATATTTCTCACCTCCTTGTATATACAGCATTTACAAGAGTGTTTCTTCAGAAGCATGGGATTCCTGAGGGATTGTCATCTGGCTTTCAGCTATCCTGCCCCCAGTGTGCCAATTCCAAAAATAAGGAGTAACTCTGTAGAGGCAGGCCTAGGAAGGTCTGAATTTGCCACAAAGGACTGTTTTTTTAAAAATACATTTTGCTATTCAACAGAAGGTACGTATGCAATACCCCAAAGGCAGGTGACTACTTCATCTTATTTCTTAACTGCATTTTATGAGATTCCTAGACAGTTTGTCATCTCTTTTCCCCTGTTTAGCGTCTTCCTATATTTGTTTGTTGTATTACATTCAGAGATTTCAGTTGTTAAGAGGGAGTACTAAAGGATACTTATATTCCATCTTGGCCAGAACTACAAGTCCTCTACTCATACATTTTTAAAGTGATGGGTATCATTCTAACATGTAGATATACACACATAAATGTAAAAGTTTTATTTTAGACATATAAACTACCTCATTTTTTCTTTCCTTCAAAATTACAAATAACATTATAAAGAACATCTGAATATTTACTTCAGAGGTGGAAATGTTAGGTCAAAGGAATACCCATTTTAAATTTTGACAAATTTATCAAATTCACATCAAACTTGTTAATAGCAACAATGAATGAATGTGCATATTGGTGTACATTTTCACTAATCATTTCACTAACTGTACATTAGCAAGTGTTTTAATCTTTGACAATCAAACAGGTAGAAAATACTATTTAAATTTTCACTGACTTGTATTTCTTTGGATATTATTAAATTTGAAAAGAATTTAAGGGTAAAATGGTAACTTGTGGATAGTTTTAGATCATTATTTAATGATTTTAGTGAGTTGATATATATGCATAAGCTTGTCATTTGATTTTCAAACAGATTTAACATGTCTTAGTTTTTTGTTTTGTTTTGTTTTTTTTTGACAGAGAGAGATCACAGTAGGCAGAGAGAGAGAGGAGGAAGCAGGCTTCCTGCTGAGCAGAGAGCCCGATGCGGGACTCGATCCCAGGACCCTGAGATCATGACCTGAGCCAAAGGCAGCGGCTTAACCCACTAAGCCACCCAGGCGCCCCCATGTCTTAGTTTTTTAATGGAAGATTGTAATGATGATGATGTTATTTGTGAGATAGTTCTACATTTTTCCTATCATACTCAAATAGGACTCCTCCAAAATAATAAAACTCTCCTTGTGCTAAGCAGGATAGCTCCCCACCTTCCAAAGACATCCACATTCTAATCACTGGAAACTGTGACTATATTATCATACAGAGCAAAAAGGAATTAAGGTTGCAGATAGAATTAAGGTAGCTAACAGTTAGATGATCCAGACAATTACAATGGAGTCACCAAGGTCCTTAAAAGTGGGAAAGGGAGGCAAAAGAAAAGGTCAGAGTGATGTGATGAGAAGTGAGAAGGACGCAACCCTCCACTGCCAGCTCTACAGATGGAGGAAGGGGCCACAAGCCAAGAAATGCAGACAGCCTCCAGAAGCAGGAAAAGGCAAGAAAACAGGTTTTCTCCAAAGACTCCAGAAAGGAGTCCTGCCCTGACAACAAACACCCTGATGTTAGCCCAGTGACACACCCATCAGACTTCAGACCTTCAGAACTGTAAAGTAATAAATCTGTATTGTTTTAAGTCACTAAGTTTATAGTAATTTGTTACACAACAGTAGAAAACTAATGCAAATAGTAAAATGACACACAGATATTTCCAAAAAATGTGGACGTGGGACAGAGTCTGGGAAGCACTGTGTCCCTAAGAGGATACTGAGGGACACACAAACATCTAGAGTTGTAACTGCCACTGACAAGCAGGGTTACCTAGGAGGTAGACAAAATCAGAAATGTCATTCATCGCTGAAACATTCTTTTAACCTAACCACGTTACAGCAAACTGAGGTTAATCAGACTGAGGCACCTTTCCCTATCTGGCCCTAGGGCCCACCTTAGGAGACCACCAGAGCAATTCCAAAGACCTTGTGTTAAACTCAAAATTGCACCTGATTACCTATCAATATAATTTTATTTTTTTTTTTTTTTTTTTTTTAGGTACATTGTTTTTTTATTTATTTATTTATTTTTAAATTTTTTATTTTTGATAAACATATATTTTTATCCCCAGGGGTACAGGTCTGTGCATCACCAGGTTTACACACTTCACAGCACTCACCAAATCACATACCCTCCCCAATGTCCATAATCCCACCCCCTTCTCCCAAACCCCC
>NC_081569.1:114813813-114845142 GCF_022355385.1 Mustela nigripes
AGTGGTTGTTTTTCTGTTTCCAGAATTGCTGTTTTTCTTCTCTTCGATCTGCCGATGGATTTTCAGGTGTTTGCAATCTTTAGATAAGCTATCTAGCTGATCTCCGGCTAGCTGAAGCAGTCTCAGCCTGCTACTTCTCCGCCATCTTGACTCCTCCTCCTGATTACCTATCAATATAATTTTAAATACGTGACAGGAATGTTCTCCCAATGGCAAAAAGTATATGGGAGTGGTTATTCGTTGAATTTCTGGAAATAAAGCACTATAAAAAAGGATTGGTAATCTGCTAATGCGCTCTAGAGAAACTCCAGTAAATTGCAATTACATGTATCACATCTAAATTACAGGGAGAAAGAAGGCACCCTGCTCTCTGTTTTGTGATTAGTGATGGGGACTGAGAAGCCACACCCCTTTCCTCTTAATGAAGGTGACTTACTAAAGGTAAGGAGCTGGGTAGACCCACCATTCCAGGTATTTAAAGTGGCAACTGTCATTTTTCCTGCATGGTGGTTACCTGGTCTTAAGATTCATTTTTGTGTACAGCAGCCATGAACACTACTACAAAAGTAATAGGGAGGAAAGAAGGAAGTGACACTCATATCACTGATCACTACAAAATAACAGAAAAAAAGTTCAGACTAGTTTATGAATATTGTTGTTCTTTGGGGGGAAAAACTAGCACTATGTATATATATAGTATACACATGTATTACATGTATCTGACAGATGGTATTTTCTGAAGATATCATCCATCCCACATTCTCTTATGCCAGGTGACCTTGCCATTCCGCCATCAAGAGATGGAGTCTAATTCTTTTCTCCTTAAATCTGGGCTCAACTGGCCTTAGTGGTTGGCCTGTAACTAACAGAATGCAACAATAATGAACCTGGGTTACTTCCAAGTCTAGAGAGATATACAAGAAGAAAAAAGAAGTAGTAGTGGTAGAAGTAGTTTCTACCTGGCTCGCCTGGAACTCAGTCTCCAGATATTCTTTTTCTGAACACTCCCTTAGGAGAGTGTTCTATGCTATGAGAAGCGTGGAGGGGCCACACAGAGGGACCATGAGTAGATATCATGACAGCCATTCCAGGGTAGAAGCGAAATATGTGCATGAAGAAGCCTCAGGATAATCCTAGACCCTGGGCATTCAAAATTCCTTCCCAATGAGTAGGAAATATCAGAGTATGAGCAGGAATAGAAGACATAACTGAGGACTAAAGCAAAGTAGTAGGAATAGAATATAGACATTTAAGAGACAAACTAAAGATCCTGGTGAATTCTGGTAATGGGGGCTGAGGAAGGTGAAAATACATGTATATAGGTGAATATTATGTATTTTATCGTAGAGTGATGAACAAAGTTTGAAGAAGTCATCAAGTGTGGTTTTGGACATGTAGAATTAGAAGTATGTAGGAGGGAGTGCTGAAAAATATAGATTAATGGATAGACCCAAAAAATCATGAAGGAAAATGAGGACTGCAACCTAACAAGAAAAGGAGGGGGAGGGAGCAGGGGTGGAGAAGCAAGCACAGTGAGTTTATGAATGAGAGCATGGTTTTCAAAAAGCAGGAAGTCAGCATTGGTAGCATATACTATAGAACAGTCAGGGTGGATAAAGATGAAAAATATTAGATTTAGAAAGTAGTGGGTCACTGATGCTATCAGCAAGGGCAATTGAGGGAACAGATAGAGGAGCCGAAGCATCAAATTCATCATTTTTTCAAAGGCATTATCTGAGAATATTACTTAGTGTATCCCTGTTACTTTAAAACCCTCTTCTAAATATTTTTTCCATAAAGATAAGGACTATTTAGGGGCTCCTGGGTGGCTAGTGGTTATAAGCGTATGCCTTCACTCAGATCATGATCACAGGGTCCTGGGATCAGAGCCTCACATTTCCCTCTCTCTCTGCCTGCCTCTCTGCCTACTTGTGCTCTCTGTCAAATAATAAATAAAATCTAAACAAAAAAAGATTTTAACAAAAAAAAAAAAGATTAGTAATATTTATCAGAAGATATAATCCACCTTGAAGACGTCATAGTAATAATAGGATATATATAACAATATGCTGTTTTCACATAACACCGCTACAAGGAAAGACGGTGCATGACTTTATTCATTCCAGTAATTTGGCAGGGTTTAAGAGCGCTGAATCCAGTACTTTCTGTCTGCCTCACAGGCCACCAGAAATAAATTTTACAGTCCCTCAAAAACACAGACCGTTTTGTGTTTACGATTAAGTGGCCTTTGTCCATGGCCTCCTTAGTGCAACTGGAGTTAAGTCAGACTGGAAGGAGAGCCCAAAGCTTTATCCCAATTATTGTGTTTATGAACCAGACCGAGGTCTGCAAAAGCAAACAACATGCCCCGGGTCACTAAGCAACTCAAAGGAGTTGCATGGATTCCAGCTGAGGTCTAAAGGGTTCCAGGACCTAATCCTCCCGCCGCTGACACCAAAGTCAACCTGCACTGCCTTGGGCAATGGAGCAGAGTCCTCATTCGAAGGGCCCTCCGTGTAGAAGGGCGCGCACGTAGAGAACACAAGAGCATCACGCGAGAGAGGCAGGGGAAAGAGCTGTGAGAACACAGAGTAACCCAGCGGTCAACCCAAGGGGAGTCCCAACCATTTGGAAGACGCTGAGCTGAACTCTTTATACATCCTTCGATCGACTATGTGAAATACGAATTAAGTCCATTTTAGAAACTGGGAAGCTGACGCACGGACACGCGGAAAACCGCACAGTGAAGGCACTACGCTTCGTCCCGGCGGCCGCGGCCCGCAGGCTCCGTGACTACCCACGCCTGGGTCAGAATCTGGCTCCGACGGCTGGTCCCTCTGTTACCTCCTGCAGGGGTCACCCTCGACGCAGACGGCCTGAAGACCCCCAACCCACCGGCCACCCCCTGAGCGCCCGGGTCCCCGCCTTCCGCCCCGCGAAGCGCAGATGCCCCGCATCACGACCCGCCCCTTCCAGAATCCCGCCCTCACACTTCTGCCTCGGGTCTCTGCGCTCTCACCTCTCCATGGCCAACAACGGGACTCGACCAGCGCGTGTGCAAACACGACTGAACTCTCCGACCTGCTTGGTCGTGCCAACAGGGCCAGCGTGGCCTCCCGAAACCCAGCAGCTCAAGCTCTCGGGCGACGAGGACATCACACGCTGCCCGCCTTCCCGCCGTCCTCGCGGCCGCGGTCCTCTCCTGATAGACTTCCGCCAGGCCAAAGCAATCGACCCATTGCGACATACTGCGCCTCCGCCCGGAAATTCAAGCGCTAACGCTTTGGTTCCGACGCGTTGGCCAGCAATTGGGGTTTAGACGCTTGAATTGGGTGGGTTTGCTGTCCGCTGACATGGAAACCGATACCCCCATTTTCTGGACTGACATCTTCTTAGAACATAGATACTTGCACATAGATACTTGTTAAAATCAGCTAAGAAAAAAAATTATTTTGAAGCCGGTACTCTACGCTCTGTGCCTACTTGTGGGAAGGGGAGCTTTACAGCGTAAAAAAATAAATAAATAAATAAATAAATAAATTTTTTTTTTTTTTTTTTTTGGTAAAGCTGCTATGAATGCTTAGGTCGAATGGTAATCAGTTATCATTGGACCTTTAATAGTAGTGCTTTTGCCGCCAGATGGCCTGCAATCCAGTCACTTATGAATCTATTTTCTACTCATTCAGTAACCCCAGCACCTTTCTGTGGGGTGCTAAAGGATCAAGGCTAAAGGAATACAGAGTTGGAAAGATATTAAAGTGGGCAGCTAGATGGGCTCACAAATGAACGTGTGCATTTGGTAGTTTAGGGGACAGCTGCCACACCTACCATTTGCCAGGGTGAGTCAGAGAAAGTCTCACTGATCAAGTACTATCTGAGATGAGGTAATAGTACAGAGTGCAGGTAACATGGAGTAACATTTCCCATGCTATCCCTGAAATCTTCCCATCTGTATTTGCCTCTCTTGTCACTGAGAAGTCCCTGGTTTAATCTTACTATTTTCCCACGTATTAAAGTGTTCCTTAAGCCATTCTCCAATGGTTTTAGGCTGCTCCGCTAACAGTTATGTCTGTTAGAGTGGGCTAGAGGGTCAAATATGGGTTGGAGGAGAGTAAAGAAACTTGATTGTGATTCCCAAGTCCGTCTTTGACATTACTGGAAGTTACCAAAAGATATAAATGAGGGTGGGGATTCTCCTGCCCTTGCCTATAGTCTTCATCCTGATTTTCTTAGCGTGCAATTTCAAGCCTTGTGTGCTATAACTTTGAAGTCCAAGGCTGCCTTCCAGCCTCTATACCCTAGTGTTCACTCCATATTCCACCTAGAGGGAGACACCATTCCCTGAGTATTCTGTGAACTTTCATAAATACAAAATGCACCTCCAGGGAAACCAGGTTTATGAAGCCTCCAGACTGTGCAGGCAGTGTTAAGTTCATCCCTCTTCAGAACTTCAAAAACTATGATTCATACATATTGCAAAGCACTTATCACAATATATTAATTAATGTATAAAGTCAGTGCCTTCACTATACAGTTGACCTTTAAACAACACAGGGTCTGGGGGTGCTGACCCAATGTTGTAAAAAATCTGCATGTATTTTTGACCCCCCCAAAAAACCCTTAATAGCCTGCTGTTAACTGGAAGCCTTACCAATGACATAAAGTCAATTAACACTTATTTTGTATATGTGTTATATACTGTATTCTTACAGTAAAATATTAAGAAAATATTTACAGTACTATATAAAAAGTCAGCATATAAGTGGGCCCATACAGTGCAAACCCATGTTGTTCAAGGGTCAACATATATAAGGATATAGCAACATGAAGAGGATAGTCTTATTGTTTGAATCTCCAACATCTATACAAGACCCTAGTGTATGGCAAGTGCTTAATAAATGTTCATTGAGGGGCACCTGGGTGGCTTAGCGGGTTAAAGCCTCTGCCTTTGGTTCAGGTCATGAGCCCAGGGTTCCTGCATCCTGCTCAGTGGGGAGCCTGCTTCCTTCTCTCTCTGCCTGCCTCTCTGCCTACTTGTGATTTCTGTCAAATAAATAAATAAAATCTTTTAAATAAAATAAAATAAATGTACATTGAATTAATGATGATGTAGATTATTTTAATAAAAGCCTTCTATGTTGGTGTCTTGATTAAGTTGGTGTTGTTAAGGATTTTTGTGGCCTACTTTGTCTGCTCAAAGGCAGTTTCTTCCCTGGTTTGGAAAAAGAAAACAAAAACAAAAAACAGCCAGAGTGGGCCAAAGCTGAGCTAAAGTTTTAGAGCTCTGTACTTCCCACTAGAGGAGCCTGAAATATACCAAGTGGAGCCTGTTTAACATTTTTCATTCAATTAACATTTTTTTTAGCATGTATTCACCTACCATTGTTATAAATGTCAAAAACATTGTACCTGCTTTCAGGAGCTTGTATCCTCACCCACATTCACAAATGGAGACATGCAGGCTTTATCGCCTTTGGAAAAAAATAGCAATTTCTACCCAACCCTTTAAACTGACAGTGACCAGGAGGATTTCTTCTACTGGTAGTCAGGATAACTAAATTTCAGCCCAGAATCGTCTACTAATCAGCTGTGTGACCTTGGGCAAGTCATCTTTTTTCTCTGGACTCATCTTCCACTTCTGTAAAATAAGGGTCTTACTCAATTTCACATTCTCTAACTCTGCCACTTTAATAAATGTAGAACCAGTAGCAGTTGTAGGAAAGCTGAGGTTACTGAGATTATAGCTGGGGTAAACTGATGATGAGCCTAGATTTTTTTCTCGTGAAGAGTAAGAGATACTATTTTCATCAGAAACTGTGGCCTAAGCACATGGAATGGATTGAGACTTGGCTATCTATAGGTCCCTCCTCTTTATATACAGAGACAGATATCTACATATAGATATCTATAAGGTCTCTCCTCTTTATATTCAGAGACAGCTCATGGTAAAAGTAATTACCAGAGCAAACCGAAGGGAAAGGGGCAAATGGATGATAACTGTGGTGCTTCCTGCCTTCCTTGATGAGAAAGGGAGGAAGGGTAGGGGACAGAATGCTGCTCTTGGGGTCCTCACAATATTGTAAAGTCCAAGGAACTGCTTAGTAGACCCCTTTACAAGGGGCTTTTCAAGATGTTTTTCCTGTGTGCTTAAAAAGGGCCATACTCCAAGGTACTTAGTTTGCTTATCCAGGCCTCTTCCCACAAAAATCACCACGCAGGCCCTGAAGAATCTTCCTGCTGAGCCTTTGTTGGTGTAGAGCTGGATTTTCTGGGAGTTGGATGTTTTCTCACATAGTATCCAGTGTAGAGTTTGGAGTTCTTTTCTTGTTCTCCCAATGCCTGAGGAAAACTTTGATTCACCCCAAAGAGATTTTCCAGGTCAAGAAAAATGTGATTTGCAAGGACAACATGCCTTCACAGCATAGGAGGAAACGTTGATATGGTGATATGATACAAGCGGGCAACTTATGCTGAAGGCAGGCCTCAGAGACACCTTCCAGGGCCACTGTCCCAGTCGGTGTCTTCCCAGTCAGACTCCCACCATGTGCAGATCACAGGTGCACCTGGGTGTGTGCACATGTGTGTCAGTATGTTTGTGGAATGGCAGGTTCAGTGGACTGGCGGGAAGTGCTGGTTATTACTGCCTAGAGGCAGCTGATGCTCAGGAGCCCTGGTTTCTTGTGGTTAATCCACGATGGCAAGGAAAAAGGAGGTGAGAACAAATAGGAGAAAGCTGAGCACAAAGCATGAAGGCAAGGAAATAGCTGAAGAGTATAGAGCCCAGCTGGGTGGCAGCCCCTCAGAGCACCAGATGTGGAAGATTTTCTCATCTGTGGTTTGTTATGTGTCCTTGCTGTGGAGTACAGGGCTTATGCGGTTCTGCTGGGCTAAAGGCATCAGTCAGACCTGGGGAGGCAGCTCTGCAAAAAGGGGATGCAGTAGCTGAGGTAGCTGAGGTGACTTAGGCAGCCTGGAATCTCCTGGCCCCACAGTACCTACAGGGAGAATGCAGAGAGAGAACAAGTCAGGATCCTAAGTATGGGACCTCCCGCAGAGAGTGCAGCCCTATACCAGAGAAGGACTTAACAGAGGTGGAGGGCCCCAAATTCAGTCTTGTGTAGTCTTCGAACGCCCTCTGGTGGTGTTAGGCAGTGACTCTAAGGCTTTCTGTTGGGAGCATCACAGACCAGTTATGCCTCTGAGCCCCCCCCCCTTTTTTAAGATTTTATTTATTTATTTATTTGAGAGAGAGACAGTGAGAGAGAACATGAGCAAGGAGAAAGTCAGAGGGAGAAGCAGACTCCCCGTTGAGCCGGGAGCCCGATGCGGGACTCCATCCCGGGACTCTGGGATCATGACCCGAGCCGAAGGCAGTCGTCCAACCAACTGAGCCACCCAGGGGTCCTGCCTCTGAGCCCTTTTGTCCTCAAAGTCTAGTCTCCACTCTCACAGACTGAAGGAGATAAAAAAATTCCACTGCAGGAATCTCTTTCTATGTTTCCCCAACATTTTTTGAGACATCCAGCAGGTCAATCACTGTTTAAGGGCCCAAAGGCAGAAAACCAGAAAAAAAAATGTTTAGTGAATTATATGATGCAATGACTTTGGATGGAACATCTATCATCTGTAAGCAAATTATTTTTCATCTACTAGTCAATGACAGTAACAGCCACTCTTTTATCACCTATCTTCTTTGCCTCTTTCTCTACTGAGTGCCTTGTATACCTAGTCACCGAGATTAACTGACACAGACAACCACAAAACTCCCAAGTCACAAATGAGTTAACTGAGACTGAAGTGAGTTACGTAATCTGTGTAGGATTACATGGTTTGTAATCTGACAAACTGACAAGATTCCAATTCCGGTTTATCAGTTTGTGTGTTTTCCCACTGAACTTTGCTGTTTGTAGAAGAGACATATAAGATCATGCAGATAGTTTTCCACACAGGATTAATTTCTATTAATAGATGGCTGGGCAATGTCATTAAAATACTATTTCAGATACAATGTTTTAAAAAATTTATCTATCTTAAAGAGTGAGAGAGAGAGAACAGGAGGGAGAGGGAGGGAGAATTCAAAGCAGACTCCAAGCCAAGCCCAGAGCCAATGGGGCTGGATCCCACAACCATGAGATTACAACTCAAGCCAAACCCAAGAGTCAGATGCTCAACTGACTGAGCTGTCCAGGTGCTCCTAGACGTGACATTTTGATGAGAATTTTGTTGTCACTAATAATTATTAGCTAAGTAATTATTTAATAATAATAGCTAGCATCTACTGAGTACTTTCTCTATGCCATTGTTCTTAATTAACTCACATCAGCTCTATTACATTGCTACTGTTATTCCCATTTTCCACATGAGGAAACTGAGCCACCAAGTAGCTAAATAATTTTTCCAAGATAATAAGTGTATGTTTAATTTGTAGAATGTAATGTTCCTCACTATGTTTCTTCATTAGTTCCCTGTGGCAGAAAAGAGCTCATTTGCAGAGGATTGGGAGATGGGTGTGCAGGTTTGCAGGAGCTGGGGAAAAGCTAACTGGCTGTGCATATGAAAGTAATGAGTTTGGGGGACAGACAGAAGGAAAGGAACTGGGAAGGTATTGGCTAAGACCAAGAGAAGATCCAGAAACAGAAAAACAGAATCCATCAAGGCTGGGCCCTACATAAGGAAATGGCCAAGTGAGTAAAGGATGGGAAGATCATGGTGGACTTTGTGTGAAAGAGGAATTTAATAAGGGGATTTCTCTCTTCTCTATGAAATCTTCAGTAAATTTTACATAGATTACTAATACTTTATGTCAGAAAGCTGAGTTTCCCTATGATAGGGAACTCAAGGACAATGACAGAACATAAACATCAATTGAATTCTAAATTGCAATGCTTAAATGGATTCTCAAAGGCATAAGACATCAATGTCTTAAATTGATATATTCATTCCTTACCAGGGACTTGGAATGACCAGGAAAGACATAAGGTCAGTTCACAAAGCACTGTCTTTGCCGTTGGGGAGAGGAGAGAGATCAGGCAAGATACTTAAAAAGAAACATTGCCTGCCTTAAAGGCTTAGTTTTACCAAATCTGAACACCACTCTCCTTTGAGTGCCAAACCCATTTATTATAGTTTTTAGCGGATGCCTTACAATGTACTCTGTACAAGATCATGTCATCTACAAAGATTGATGTTTTCCTTCTTCGTCTCCCATTTGGATGCTTATTTCGTTTTGTGCCCTCCTAATTGTCCTGGCTAAAACCTCCAAGTTTAATGTCAAATAACAGTGGTGAGAGCAGATATTCTTCCTTCTTTCTGATCTTAGGAAGAAAGCAGTCATTCTTTGCCTGTTAAATTTGATAGCTGTGAGGTGCTTTTTGGTTGTTTTGTAGATGACTTTTGTCAAGCTGAACCATGTTTCTTCCTATACCTAATTTGTTGAGTATTTTCATCATGAAGAGGTAAATTCTGTCAAGTGTTTTTCTGCATCGATATGATTATGTAGTTTTTTGTTAATTTCACTGATGTAGCATATTACATAATTTTTGAATGATAGATCAATCTTCCATACCTGAGATAAATCTCAATTGATCATGATATATAACCCTCTCTATATGTTATTGGATTCAGTTTGCTAGTGTTCTGTTGAGGATTCTTGCACCTATATTCATAGAATGTACTGACCTGTACTTTTGTTATGCTTTTGCCCCTTTTTTTGTATCAGGATAATACTAGCTTCATAGAATGAGTTGATAAGTGTTCCATTCTTTTCTACCTTTTTGGAAATGTGTGTAAAGATTTGGTATTAATTCTTCTTTTGAATATTTGGTAGAAATCACAACAAAGCTGTCTGGGTCTGTGCTGTGTGTGTGTGTATGTGTGGGTGGGTATAATTCAATTTCTTCTTATAGGTCTATTCAGATTAATATTTCTTCTTGAATCAGTTTTGGTCGTTTGTCTTTCTAAGTAGTTGTCTTTTAGAATTTATTTAATCTAAATTATGTAATTTATTGGCATAGAATTGTCTATAGCATTCCATTATAGTTTAATTGCTCTCAGTTTGCTAGTAAAGTCCCCTCTCTCATTCCTGATTTTAATGATTTCTCTTCTTTTTTAATTTTAGTCGATCTAGCTATTGACTTGTCAATTTCATTCATCTTAAAAAAAAAAAAAGAGCCTCCGATTTCACTGATTTCTCTATTGTGTTTCTATTCTCCTTCATTTGAAACTTCTGTTCTAATCTTTATTTACTTTCTTCTGTCTGCTTTAGGTTTTGTTTGCTTTCTTCTTCAAGTGCATTAAGGTGAAACGTTAAGTCACTAACGAGATCTTTTTTTTATTTTGAAGACTTTATTTATTTGACAGAGAGAAGGAACACAAGTGGGGTGGGCGGGGGGGAAGTAGGAGAAGGAGAGGAAGGCTTCCCGCTGAGCAGGGAGCCCGATGCAGGGCTTGATCCCAGGACCCTGGGATCATGACCAGAGCTGAAGGCAGACGCTTGACGACTGAGCCACCCAGGCACTCCGAGATCTTTTCTTAATATAGGTGCTTATGGCTACACATTTCCAACTAAGTACTGTTCTGTTGCATCCCATAGTTTTGGTATGTTGTATCTTCATTTTGATTCATCTCAAAGTATTTATTATGCTTTTGATTTCTCCTCTGATCAGCTGGACATTCAAATACATTTTGTTTTCATGTACTTATAAGTTTCCAAAATTTCCTCTATAGTTGATTTCTTACAGTCCTACAACATGTTTGATATTAGTATGATTGAAATCCTTCTAAGTTTTCTTGATACTTGTTTTATGACTTTACATAAGGTCTACCCTGGAGAATGTTCCATGTACACTTGAGAATAATGTGTCTTCTGCCTTTGTTGGGTAGAGTGACCCACAGAGGTCAGGTCTAGTTTGTTTACAGTGTTGTTCAAGTCTTTCGTTTACCTAAGTAGATGATCTTTCGCCTACTTGTTCTAGTCATTATTAAAAGTTGGGTATTGAAGTCTCCTATGCCTACTTTTTCTATTCATAATTAAAAGTTGGATATTGAAGTCTCCTATTACGTTTTTGCTTTTTGTGTTATTGGCCTGTGTTGTTGGTTGTGTATGTTTTTATAAGTTATGTTTTCTTGCCTATTGACCATTTATCATTATAAAATGTTCCTCTTTGTCTCTTATAATAATTTTTTGCCTCAAAGTATACTCTCTCGGATTATAGTTACCATTTGCACGGTGTCAATTTTTCCATCTTTATACTTTGAATTTCGTGCTTCTGAACCTAAAGCGAGCCTCTTATAGAAAGCATATAACTGGATTGTGGTTTTTATCCATTCTGTCAATCTCTGCTTTTTATTTAATGAATATAATTATTTTATATTTAATGTAAGCTGCTAAGTACGACTGCCATCTGCTATTTTTACTATTTTCTATGTCTTTTGTATTTTTCTCTAGTCCTTAACTGCCTTTTGTATTAAAAGGATATTTTAAAATGTAACATTTAATTACTTTTATAATTTTTAACTACTTCATTATTATTATTATTATTACTTATTTGGCAAAGAGAGAGAGCACAAGCAGGGGGAGCAGCAGCCAGAAAGAGAAACAGGCTCTCTGCTGAGTAAGGAGCCTGACTTGGGCCTGATCCCAGGACCACAGGACCACGACGCAAGCTGAAGGCAGATGCCCAATGACAGAACTACCCAGGCATCCCATGATTTTTAACTACATTAAAAAAAATTTTTTTAATTAATTTATTTGATAGACAGAGATTACAAGTAGGCAGAGGGGCATGCAGAGAGAGGAAGGGAAGCAGGCTCCCTGCCCAGCAGAGAGCCCGATGTGGGGCTCGATCCCAGGACCCTGGGATCATGACCTGAGCGGAAGGCAGAGGCTTTAACCCACTGAGCCACCCAGGCGCCCCTTAACTACATTTTTTGAGTGATTTTCTTAAAGCTTACTCTAAGGCTTACAATATATATTATTTACCAAAATCTACTTCAGATTTATACTAACTCAGTATGAATAAGATAGACAAGCTTTATTCCTATTTGGCTTGATCTTTCTTTACTTTTTTTGTGCTATTATTGTTATACATATTACATCTATGCATGTCACAAGCCCAACAAACATTTTATAATTATTAACATGTTTTTCTATGTGTTTCAAAGAAGTGTTTTTTTAAGATTTATTTATTAGAGAGGGAAGAGAGAGAACATGTGCATGCACATGTGCATGAGTTGGGCGGGGAATAGCAAAGGGAGAGAGAGAATCTCCAGCAAACTCCTGGCTGAGCACAGAGCCCAAGGCAGGGCTCGATCTCACAGTTGTGAGATCACGACCCGAACCGAAATCAAGAATCGGACCTTAACCAAATGAGCCACCCAAGCACCTCTAGAGAAGTTGTTTAAATATTTATAAGCTTTAAAATATTAACCTTCTTATTTATCAAGTTTGGTTCTCTTCTTTGCTTCCTGTGGATTCAATTATCATCTGGTGTTATTTCCTTGCTCCAATAAAGCTTCATTCCCACCCCCTTTTTTTGTTCTATTATTGTCTAATATATTACATTTCTATATGTAGACCTTAAAATACATTTTATAGAAAGCGTTTTATTTGTTCTTAAGTGAATTCAGAAAGGGGCACCTGGGTGGCTCAGTGGGTTAAGCCACTGCCTTCGGCTCAGGTCATGATCTCAGGGTCCTGGGATCGAGCCCCACATCGGGCTCTCTGCTCAGCGGGGAGCCTGCTTCTCCCTCTCTCTCTGTCTGCCTCTCTGCCTGCTTGTGATCTCTCTGTCAAATAAATTAAATCTTAAAAAAAAATAAATGAATTCAGAAAGGAAAAAATGTAATTGTAATTTCAAAAAAATAATTACTTAAATACCTTTATTGGTGCTCTTTGTCTTTAAAATTACCATCTGGCAGTCATGTCCATTCTATTGATGACCGCATCAAAGGCATTTCTATTCCACTGTTTCTGACTTCTAGAATTTCTCTTTGACTCTTAAGAGTCCCATCTCTCTGCTTATATCTGTTCTTTTGTGTTGTGTACTTTTTCCATCAGAGCTCTAAACATATTAATTATAGTTATTTTAAATTCTCAGTCTGGTGAGTCCAACTTCTTTGGACTCCCATGTATGAATCTGACTTCGATGCTTGGGCTTTTCAAGCTGTGCTTTTTGTATTTTAATATGCCTTGTAATTTCTCTTTTCAAAGTTGGACATAATACTCAGCTGGATTGGGTAAAAGAAACTCCACTGAATAGCCTTTAAAAAACTGGTAGTAATGTGAAGGGGGAAGGGAACATTCTATGGTTTTATGATTAGGTCTTAGGCTTTTAGTGATCATGGTCCCACATGACTTTCACTACTACCTCTCCAGGTTTCCTCCCACACCCCCAACCCATTTAGGTGAAACAGGAGGCTAGAAAGGATTAAAGTTGGGTAGTTCTCTTACCCTAGAGTTGGTTAAGCCCTGGCAAAATCCAGTGTGATTAGTCTCTAGCAGAAGTTTCCTTTGAGACTAGGCTTTTTGTTAAGAACAAAATTCAGAGAACATATTTCAGAATGGTTCATTTCTCTTCCCCCCTGCTGAAACCACAAGATTTTTCTCTAATATTCAGAGTGAGAATTTAGTGGGGCTCCAGGAACTAAAACTCACAAAAGTATGCCCCTGGCCTGGTCTCCGTGAGTTTTTAACTCAAGCTTGTCCATACTCTGTCTCCAGTAATTAGTCAATTACTCTTCAAGCATTCCTACCGGATCCTGGCTCCAACAGTGGCTTTCAGGTGGGTTCTCTTCCAGGTAACCTGTGATCCTCTCTATTTGTCTGTCTCAAGTTTTCAGGTGGTGGTTTTGTCCTGTGTCCTCAATTCTCTCATGGATCAAAGAACAGCTGTTGATTTTCAGGTTTTCAACTTTTTCTTTGTGTTAGGATGGGAGGTGTGACTTCCAAGGTTCCTAAATGTTTGACCAGAAACTGAAGTCCCCCATGCTATTTTTAAAGAAAATGTTAAACAATTTCCTAGATGAGTTGTACCATTTTACATTATACCAGCAATGTGTGAGGGGTCCAGTTTCTCCACATCCTTACCAGCATTTGGAATTGTCACTTTTTTATTTCAGCTATTTTAATAAGTATGTAGTGATTTCTCAACGTAGTCCAAATGTGTATTTCCCTGATGGCTAGTGATGTCAACCATTCTCTTCATGTGCTTATTTGCCATATTCATATAGTGAATATATTCAGTGAAATGCTGCTTTGTGTCTTTTGACCATTTTCTTATTGGACTATTTGCTTTTTTATTACTGAGTTTTCAGAATTCTTCATATATTCTAGATATGAGCCTTTTATCATAAATGTGGTTTGCAAGTATTTTCTCTCAGTCTGGATTGTCTTTTCACTTTCAATGGGGTCTTTGGAAAACAAGTTTTTAATTTTGATGAGATTCAATTTACCAAGTTTTTCTTTTATGAATGTTTTTGTTAAGAACTATTTTTCAAGAATTATACACTAAGTCCTGAAGACTTTCTTCTTTCTTTTCCCAAAAGTTTTGAGTTTTACATTTAGATCCATTTTGAGTTACTTTTTGTACATGGAGCAATGTTAAGTGGAGGTCTATTATTTTTTTGGCCCATGAAATCCAACTGTTCTTTAATATCTCATGATCTATCATCATTAAATAATCAGCTTGATTTTCTTTTTGCTACAACTAACCCACTGAAAACAGTGATCTTGACTGGGCAAGAGGTAGGTAGATTTATAATTTTTTGTCAACATAAGGGGGAGTATTTCTTTCTTTCTTTTTTTTTTTTTTTAGCTAAAGAACATAGACTGAGTTTATTACTTTGCACCTTGTTCTTTTTTTTTTTAATTTTTTATTTTTTATAAACATATATTTTTATCCCCAGGGGTACAGGTCTGTGAATCGCCAGGTTTACACACTTCACAGCAAGGGGGGAGTATTTCAATTGAGACTTTAGGCACCTGGAACTCAGTATGAAAAAAATCAGAGAGTGGGGTAACAGGCTGGCTAAGACACAGGTAAAAAGGAGAAAATAAACTAAAAAAAAACAACTTCTCTCAATTCTATCTTTTTGCCTAGCATTTAGATCATAGCAAACCCCAAGTTAAAAAAAGAAAAAGAACAGAACTACAGTCAAGTTGCATGCAAATTATGCTAAGGCATAAAGTATCCCTTTAAATCAGTATTTCCAAACTGTAATCACATAGATAACAAATTTGGAATACTTGAACAAATTTGCTGTATCTGTATGTAATATGTGCTACTACATGATCTTTGCCTTAACCAAGAACAGTATTATTTTCTCAACATGTTTTAATGGTATCAACATAATCATCAGTTATATACTTTGGAGACTGATTAGTATATCATGTGAGGTATTATAAGTAAAACCAAAACTCTCATCACCTGTGATTGATATTATTTTCCTACACAGGATTGACACAAAAAAATCACTGCCTGATGTTACTGTGACTTTTTATCAAGATTATCTGTCATCACATTACTCACATCCAAGCTTCTTCAGGTCTGAAATTTTCTTCCCCCTGAGTATGTAGTGGGAATTCCAGTTGATAACATTTTTGTTTAAAAAAAAAAAAAAAGAAAAAGAAAAGAAAAGAATCAACTGAGTCAAGTTGTCTTAGTCTTAAGAATTTCTGGATTTCGTCCTTGGAGGAGGTCAGGATCTTCCCAAGGCCTGGGTCCTCGAATATTCTTCCAGTCGTCAAAAGCAGAGTCCTTTATTTTCTACAGAGCCACAAAAATTAAAGTATATACATTAGGGTAAAAGTCCTGTGGCTTCAATTAGGACATTACTAAATGAATGACTAAATGAGTGGAAAAAATCCAATAGGCCCTCAATTATAATTTTAACAAATAAATCAACTGCATGTCACACTTACTAACTGAAGTAATGACATATCTTCTAGGATTTGCAATTTTTCTTGCTTGCTGTGGAGGTTAATTAGAATATCTTTTTCCCTCCCCCCATCAGAATAAAATTACTGAATTAGAGGAAGAGTTTGCATACTTTATTTTTGAGAGCATAAAGGAAGGCAAGAAGCTGGGAAAACAAAAGTCCAACTCTGAAGGCTGATTCAGCTAATAATGACTAGCATGGGTCAGCATGGTGACAGTAGTAAAGGAGAGGAAAAGAACAAAGGTGGTGACCCTAAAGTCTGCTAGAACGAAGAAAAGAGACTAGCGATTTGTCCTGCACCAGAGAAATGAGCCTGAGCCTGCAAATGAAGACATTTCCCACAGCTGCCAAGAGCAAATCCCTTTTATTCAATAAAACCTAGTTTGAACTACAGTTTTGGGTCATCATACCTTCACAGTTAGTATGAAATGCCTCCCAGCACAGAAATGAAGGTAGATTAAAAGGAAAATTATAAATGGGTTCTTCACCCTTCAACACCACTCTGACAGTAACTTTTCTACATCTACTTTTGTTGTTCTGGAATTACTGAGAAAAAAAAGGCTCAGAGAACACAGAATAGCTTATATCCAGAGATAGGAAAAACAATATGAATTTATACTGACACTTGGATAATAAGCCTTTCTCTTTTACTAACAAGCTGTATAACCTTGGGCAAGTGATTTAATAAGCCATCTGGGCACTAATTCCCTCATAAGTAATAATAAAAAGGCTAAACCAAATGGTTTAGATGGTTTCTTCAGCTCTCAAATTCTATGGTTTCCAAAATAACTAAAAGAAGATTTACTCCCAGACAAACCCTCCAGAGCATCACTACTGACATAGTGCTTACAGACTGAGAAGTAGCAAGTCACTGGTCTTGACAAAATAATGGGGAAGTAATGAACTGAAACCATGCTCTAAATGTCACTTACAGTTTCACTAGGAGTCTATATTAAATATACATAAATGAACAAAGTTCTACTTATTTAATGTGCAAGGAATTAAGTTATTTTCAAGTACAGTATTGAAATTACCCAAAGTTACAAAAAGCTTTGAAGAAAAGATGGCCTTCACCCAGGTAACATAAGACAAATATGCTTAAGAGAATTTAAGACTATTTCTTCGATGGGATGCAAGGCTGGCAGAACGACTTCACATAAAACTGTTCCAGTCTTCACAGGTCTACCGTAAATGAAAGTGTCTCTGTGGGATTTAGCAAAACATAGACAGTAACTGAAGACCATGCTGTACATGTGTTGGGCAAGACCACCTAAGGCTTACCACTTAACAACCAACTGTTAACAGAATTGAGTATGAAACAGAATCAAGAAGTGCTAATGAAACGCACTGCCAATCAATACTGGATTTTCAGCCCTGCTACAGTGGAGACCTCTCTTTAACACCTAGCTTCTACCTTGACATACGCCTGAGACACCAAAAAGGCTAATCTTTAGGAATAAGGATTATGCCGAGAGTAAGACCTGCTTTGGACTCATTGCAAGCCAAGCTCTGACAAGATCCTCTGGAGGGACAATGTGGAGAATGAGTCCCATAGAATTACAGCAGTATAGGAAACACCAAAGCCTTTCCACAGAGCCTCCCTTAAAAAGACAAACCAAGCTCAAAATAATCAGCCAATAATTGAACTGCCTGCTAAAATGAAAATCAACACTTTTCACAAGTCTCTTCAATGTATTACTCACAATGTTCATCTTTCAAGCAAAATAACTAACCATACAAAGAAACAGAGTAGTATGATCCACAGGCAAAAATCAACAATATACAAGAAATGGAGAACATCTTCCCTAACCACATGCTATAACACCATTTGCTATTAAACATGAATTTTTGCTATTCAGATGGGTGGATGATGACACATTGTTATAATTTTAACTAACATTCCTATAAGCTTAGTATCTTGTCCTATGTTTAAGAATGATATTTATTCTCCACATCACATTTGTATCAGGGAGATACAAATCAAAACCACAATGAGATACTACCTTATACCAGTTGGAATAGCTAAAATTAACAATACAGGGAACAACAAATGTTGGCAAGGATGTGGAGAAAGGGGAAACTTTTTTTTTTGAATTTTGTATCACATTTAAATCAACTTCTCTGACTCAAGACCACAAAAAAGAATCTCCATTTTTTTCTCCTAGTATTTTAGCACTTTTTTTATTTTTAAATTTTTGCTCTACCTAGAATTTATTCATTTTAACACATGAAATATAGATCCATCATATTTTCTTATCAAATGACTACATAGTTGTCCTAATACCATATTGTTTGGGGTCATTTTTTTCTGCACTGGTAATAATTTAAGATAGGCAGAATCAGTCACTGGCTAGGAAAACTGCTACAGAAGAGAGATTATATTAACATTATATATTATATTATATTAACTGCTACAAAAGAGAGATTATATTAACATATAACATATATTAACATATGTACCTCATACTCGGATTCCAATGATATTTTATTCATTTTCAGTTTTTTTTCTAATTCAGGATCAATCTGCAGAAAAGAAAGGAGCCATAAGTTATTTAAGTCTGTTAGATTCAATTTTGAATTTAAAAAGTTATATAAGGGGAGAAAAAAGTTATATATGGAATGGCTGGGATGGTGAGGCTGGCCTAATAATTAATTGACATAAAACACATGAACAGGAGAAAAACAAATTTAATTATGTATGTACAGGAGGCCCACAAAGACATGAGACTCACAGGTAGCCAGGAAATTGAGTCAGGCAATTAAATATCATTCTGAGCTAAGGAAAACGAGGCAGGAAGCTAGCGTTGAAAAGGGGAGGAAGACAATTCACAGGAAGATAAAAAGCAAATGTTTGGGAAACAAATGTCCACTACGCCATGCAGGTAAGTCTTTCTGATATAAAAAGTTATCCCTGCTAATAGGTCTCTTCTTGGTATAGACCCTCCATCTAAGTTGTTTTAGGCAGCTAAAGGAGAGATAAAAATCCTTTCCACAGTCTGGTAGGTCGTCAGCTCAAAATAATCCCCATGTCAAAATGGTTCATTTTGGGACAGCATATCTTGCTCCCCCTCAACACCAAACAGTAGAAGGAAAAAACCAAAAACTAAAACCTGCAATAATCTCGAGTACCCTTCAGTGAAAGAGTAAAAATACAGCTTTCTAACCAAAAGAACAATAACAAATTAATAAAACATTGTTATTCCAAAAGAGGACCACAAAAAAGTCAGAAAGAAATAACTGTAACAAACAGCACATAAGAAGTATGTTTAAACCCAAATATATAAAAATTTACATTAAATGCAAATGGCTTTAATGATCCAATTAAAAAACAAGACTATTAAAAACATATATTCTGTTTATAAGAGGTATATTTAAAACCAAGTATATAGAAAGATTAAGCTTAAAAAGAAAAGAAGTCATATTAACATCCAACAAAGCAGCCTTTAAGGAAAGAAGCATTATTAGCAAGCAAAGTGTTAAGAAAAAGGCCAACAGGTCCAAAATGGAGTCACTTCTGCTAAGCATATCACCAAACTGATACTTAATATCTAACCTAAGTTCCACTCTCTCCCAGGAATGTAATCTTAACCAGTCAGTCTGGAACTTCCTGGTCAGAGGAGTGAGGTAAACTGCCTGACTGTCCCCGTCTGTCCCCCAAAGGAAGATGAAATAACATGCTCTTTCCTTGTCCCTGCTCAGTTCAGTCTTTAAAAGTCTCCTATTTTATACACATAAAGAGCAATATTTATACAGATAAAGAGCTCTTCAGAGCTCTTTCCTTTTGCCAGATGCAGGAATCAATGAATAAAACCAACCTGATCTTTAAATTTACTGATATTTATTTGAATTTTTAAAAGATTTTATTTATTTATTCATGAGAGAGAGAGAGAGAGAGAGGCAGAGGCAGAAGGAGAAGCAGGCGCCCCAAGGAGCAGGAAGCCCCATGCAGGACTTGATCCCACGACCCCAGGATCATGACCTGAGCCAAAGGCAGACGCCTAGCCATCTGAGCTACCCAGGCGCCCTGAATTTTTTTTTTTAAGGAAAACTTCATTACACTATTTCACCCATGAAGATGTACTAATTCTGAAATTATGTGTGCCTAATATCATAGTGAAATAGAGTCATAATAGAGATGTCAGCACAATTTTCTCAGTAGCAGATAGAAAATACAGATTTAAAAAGTCAACACTACATAAAATTTGAGAAAACCCTACAAACTTGACCAAATGAATGTATAAATGGATGTGTAAATTTTAATATGTACCCATCACAGCCAGATGTACATTTTTTCAAGTGCACATTATATATAAACTGATCATATGCTGTGTCATAAAGTAAGTCTCAACAAATATCAAAGAAAGAGCTCATTGAAAATATTCTTTTTGATCACAATGCATCTAAGTTAGAAATCAATAAAAATTAGAAAATCCCCTATACTTATAAATTAAGGAAAAACACTTCTAAGTAGCTTCTGAATAACTGAAAACATTTTTAATTAAATGATTGTGAACATATTATATATTAAACTTTCATGACATGCTAGGCCCATGTTTAAAGGGAAATTCATCAGCTTATAAGCATATATTACAAAAAAAGAGGATGCCTGAGTGGCTCAGTCAATTAAACAGCTGCCTTTGACTCAGGTCATGATCCCAGGGTCCTAGAACCAAGTCCCACATCAGGCTTTCTATTCAGTGGGGAGCCTGCTTCTCCCTCTCCCTCTACCTGCTGCTCCCTCTGCTTATGCTCTCTGTCAAATAAATAAATAAAATTCTTTAAAAAATTATAAAAAGAAAAAGACGAACAGGCAAAGAGCTAAGAATCTACCTCATAAAGTCAGAAAAAAGAAAAAAAAAGTAAAAAAAAAAGTAAATAGAGAACAGAACTAATTAAAAATCAAACAAATGCATGACAAGAGAATAAACTTAACCAAAAGTTATCGATAAATCTCAAGTAAAATCGACTTAGAAGAAGGAGAAGTCACATATATGAGTATTCAGAATGAAAAGGACGTCGACAGTATAAATTTTATGGGCAACAGATACTCGGATAATATGAATACTTTTAGGCCCACAAACTTGAAAAATTAAACAAAATGGACAAATTCATAGAAAACTACAACTTTCTGGGCGCCTGAACCACTGGGTGGTTCAGTGGATTAAGCCACTGCCTTCGGCTCAGGTCATGATCTCAGGGTCCTGGGATCGAGTCCCGCATCGGGCTCTCTGCTCAGCAGGGAGCCTGCTTCCTCCTCTCTCTCTCTGCCTGCCTCTTTGCCTACTTGTGATTTCTCTCTGTCAAATAAATGGATAAAATCTTTAAAAAAAAAAAAATCCTAAAAACAACTCTACTGAATATATTTCATTGGAGAATGCAGTATTGCAAATTTTCTATGAATAGAAATAGAAATAGAATTTAGATATAAATATGAATAGAAGTAGAAATAGAATTCAGATAACTAAATTCTTTATACTTCATGATTCATTTCCATACGATCACTCATGTTGTCTTAAAGAGTAAGAAAGAGCCCAAGGATCATACAACCCCTTGAAAAGTTAGACAAAACTTACACTGCTTAGTACACTAAGTAAACACATCTAAACCTGAACAATCATATACACAGACACATGTTAAACTCCAATTACAGTCCTTACTTTAATTTTCACAGCATCATAGCGGATTTGTGAAAACTCACGAAGACCAAAAGAACCTCCAACTATCAGCAACTGAAACAAAGAAAGGAAACAGTTAAACAAAACAGAAGGGCAGAATTCAGTCTATCTTCAGACTAATGTCAACAGTGGCAGTTTATATGAAACCCAATACATTATTTTCTTGGTGAGCGACCATTCATCCGTAGATGCAGTACGTACTGTCACTAGGAAACATTTTACCCTATCACCAACTACCAAAGTCAGTACCCCATTACTTGTTTTTTTTTTTGTTCATTTTTAAATATTTTATTTGTTTATTTGAGGTAAGGGAGAGAGACAGACTCTGTGCTGAGTGCTGAGTGTAGAGCCCAATGTGGGGCTTGATCACATGACCCTGAGATCATGACCCGAGCAGAAGCCAAGAGCCGGACACTTAACCAACTGACCCACCCAGCTGCCCTCTCATACTTGTATTACACCTTATGGTTTAAATAACATCATCACAAGCATTGTATTAGTTGATCTTATAAAAGAACTAAAGCTAAGAAAAAATCCATTTAAAAGATGGGGAAATAAAAGGACAGGCAACTTGCCTATGATCATACTGAGTAGAGCTAGGAATTAAATTCTGGCCTCATTTCTTCAAGACCAGAATTCTTTCAATTTTCTGTGTTTGCAAAATAAGCTAACTAGATGGCATTTTTCTCCATTTTCTTACCAACTAATAAAAGCATCTCATAAAATATACCACACTTCTCAATATAGGGCAAAACTTAAAAGATCCCTCCAACTGTCACTGCTGTTTTAGCACCTCTTCCAATAATCTAATGGGTTTCACCCTTAATCCTAAAGCTGTAATAATCTAGCAATTTCGATAAAAATAAAGTTTGATCACTACCTTCATTTTTATGTCAATATACTAATATTACCAAATAAGGAAATATAAAGATATAAAACAGTGTAAAATATAATACTTTACAATTTTAAGGTTGAAATACTAACAAAACCTTTAGGTTATAAATTTTAAAACCCAGTAAGTCTGACCACATAAAAATTTTAAACGTCTATCCTGACAAATAAGTGAAATAATAACAACACAAAATCAAGAGACAACAAAGCAGGAAAAATATCTGGCAATGTCAATACGTAAGAATTACCTGTATAAGTAAAATAACGCTTGTCTTTGTGTCTCAATGAAGAGACACATCCCTGGCTTTCAAAACTCTGTCTCAGTCTCCTTTTTTCCATTCTTCCTCATCTTCCCAACCTCAAAATGTTGGAAGTATTCCCAAAGGCTCCAATTTTCACATTTCTTCCAACTATTCACAATCAAAACTGGTTCCATAGCTGACGTCATCCAATTTCATGGCTTTAAATGGGCTCTACAACCTAACCACCTCCAAATGCACGCTTTCAATGGCAAACATCCCATTGCCTTCCTATTTGACATTTCCACTTCAAAGTCTAAAGACACATGGGGCACCTGGGTGGCCCAGTTGGTTACGCATCTGACTTCAGCTCAGGTTATGAACTCCAGGCCCTGGAATCTGCCCATTGGGCCGCCATGGGGGGAGGTCTGCTTCACCCTCTCTCCTCTCTGCCCCTTCTCCACATGTTCTCAGAGAAATAAAATCTTTAAAAAAAAAAAAAAAAGTCTAGCAGATATAATAAATAAACATTAAAAAAAACTGTACCCCAACACTCTTTCCAGTAAATGTCAACAGCTTTCATCCAACAGCTCAAGCAAACTTCTTTGTAATCATCATAAGTTCCTTTCATTTGTATCTCACATCTAATCCATCCCTGAGTTCTGTCACCTCTACTTTTTTTTTTAAGATTTTATTTATTCATTTGACAGAGAGAGTGAGAGAGCAAAAACAGGGGGTACAGGGGGAGAGAGGGGAAGAAGCAGACTCCCTGCCAAGCAGGGAGCCCAATGTGGGGTTCAATCCCAGGACCCTGGGATCATGATCTGAGCCGAAGGCAGATGCCTAACTATCTGAGCCACCCAGGCGCCCCATCACCTCTACTTTTAAAATATTTCCTGCAACTGACAATTTCTGACTATACCTTCTTCTAACATTCTAGTCCAGGCATCCATTACATCTTTATGGAACTTCTACAATCATAGTACCCACATGGTACATAATGAAGAATTTGTCTGATCTTTGTTTTGGGTTCCTGGGCAGAAAGTACTACCTGGAACTTTCCTGAGTAACAGGAGTATCTTTGTTATTGGTGGGGGGCCCTTAGGACCACACCTGAGTTTATGCTAATGAGGTGACTCAGGGCAGGCCCCTAAATAGTTACAGTATACAGTCAGGCCATGCTGGAATGACCAACCGTATGACTAGAGGGATGCGGCTTTAAGCCCTATGATATCAACCTGACCCCCAAGGAGATGGGGCTGGACACCGAGTTCCCTCACATTGTTAATGATTCAATTAACCACACCTAGATAATAAAACCCCAATTAAAAAGACTCTGGACACTGAAGCTTGGTTGAGCTTCCTGGCTGGTGAACACATCAATGTGCTGGGAAGGTGGCATGCCCTGATTTCACAGGAGGAAAAATGGAAACTCTGCTTTGGGGACTTTCCAGACCTTACCCCTCTTCTTTTGGTCTCTTTGGTTTCTTCTGGTCTCTTCTTTTGGCTAGTCCTAATTTATACCCCTTAAAATAAAACTATAATTCTAAGTATAGTGCTTTCCTGAGCTCTGTGAGTCATTCTAGTGAATTACTGAACTTAAGGGGGTTAACAGGAACCCATGAATTTATAATCAGTTGTATCAGAAGCACAGGTAGTCTAAAAATCCCAGAGCTTTCAGCTGGTGTCTAAAATAAGGGGAGTTTCATGAAGGACTATCCCCCTACTCTCTAACACTCCACCTTTAGAAGGGATCAAGCAGGCACCAGGGGAACAAAGCAGCACCAAGTAAACAAACAAAGCATACCAGAATAGCACTGCAAGGGTTCTGAAACCTAAATTATTATTGGAAAGAAAGCCCAAAATAGTATGCTATTACCTACAAGCTAAGTCTAAGCATGGCAACTACTTGCTAAAGTAGAAGACTTAAATGGGATACAGAGTTTCCTAACATAATATTCAGAATGTCCACGATACAATAAAAACGCATTTGTCATAGCAAGAATCAGGAAAACAGCAAGTTGAATTAGAAAAGACTATCAAGAGACAGTATCAAGAGATAAACCAGATGTTGGAATGATCTGACAAAGATTTTATTTATCTTTTTTTTAAGATTATTCATTATTTGAGAGAGAGAGACAGAGACAGAGACAGAGAGCACCTACTGCACCTGCACCTGCACCTGTGGGGAAGGGGCAGAGGGAGAGGGAGAAGCAGACTCCCCGCTGAGCAGGGAGCCCCATGCCCATGCTGGCTGGATCTCAGGACCCTGAGATCATGACTTGGGCCCAAACGAAGAGTTGGGACACTTAACTGACTAAGCCACCCAGACACCCCATGACCTAACAAAAATTTTAAAGGAATCATTATAAAAATGCTTCAGAGAGCAGTAACAAATGTTCTTAAAACAAATGAAAAGTTAGAAAATCTCACCAAAGACATAGAAAAAAAAAAAAGAACCAAAAGATAACATCAAGTGAAATGGCAGACTAAGCACCTCCAAAAATCTTCTCCATCAAAGCAATGAGAAAACTGGCAAAAGTTGTCAAAGCAACTTTTTCAGAAATTTGAAAATTAAGCAAAGACTTGCAGTAATGTTGGGAACATCTTCTAAAGAAGGAGACTACCTTTCAGCAAGAACAGAAAGCTTGGTGGCATTTTTATTCCCACCTCTCTGCCCCAGCTCCATGGTAGCCATGAGAACAAATAGAACGCATCATGGTACAAAGCAGGAACCTCTAAATGGGCAGCATGGGGTTGGGGCTCCTTAAAATCTTATTCTCTGAGAACTGTCACTGCTTGACCCAATCTGGTGGTTCAGTGGAAATCACAGTCACAAGGCTTACTTCAGTTTTCCTGACATGGATCTCAACTAGTACTAATAGACTTCTCCCAAGAACTGTTTGCTGAAAAAATTCAGAGGCAATTGTTTAACATCGTGACTGCCTGGGATGGTAGGCAACAAGGCAAATAACAGTCTAAACAAAAAGCTTAAAAGAAAATATGAGAAATAAGGTGTCCACAGAGGACTCTGAAAAGTTCTAATATATTCCTGAGAATCTAGAAGGAAATGCTCATGAACAGAATTGTCCCAAGCCCAGAGTTGTGTAAGCTCAGGAAAGATCTGAGAAGGCCTTAAACACTTGCCTGTGGCTAACCTTGAGTCTCTGAGCAAATGGGAAGTAAAATCTCAAGGCAGAGTTGTAACCTGCCTGGCTGAGTGTTGAAGACACACCAAAACAAGCATACAGAGGCCCTCAAAAAAGACTTACTGGTTCCAGGTGTTTAGGGAAACCTCTACCCAATAAAAAGAAAAATAACCCAATTTAGAGTGGGCAAATGATCTGAATAAACATTTCTTCAAAGAGATACAGATGACCAATAGGCATATGAAAGGATGTTCCATATTCATTAGTCTTGAGGGAAATGCAAATGAATACCACAATAAGATACCTTCCCATTCACTGAGAAGAGTGTAACAGAAAAGATGGACATTAGCAAGTGTTGGCAAGGACACGGAGGATTCATTGCTGGTGGGAATGTTAAATGATGTAGCCACTCTGGGCAATAGCTTGACAGTTCCTCAAAATGGAGTACCATATAACCCAGCCGTTCTATCACTGGGGAGATACCTAAGAGAAAAGAAAACATACATCCATACAGAAACCTGTACATGAATGTTCGTAGCAGCATGATTCACAATGGCCAAAAACTGGAAACAATGTTCACCAATGTTCACCAATGTTCACCAATGAATAAATAAAATGATAAATAAATAGGACAGGATTAGGATTAAAAATTTTCTAGCCAAATGTTAAGACATTATTTAGCCATAAAAAGGAATGAAGTTTTGATACATGTTATAACGTGAATGAATCTTGAAAACACTATGCTAATTGAAAGAAATCAGTCACAAAAGACCACATGTCATATTACACTATTAAATGTATAAACAGGGGCTCCTGGGTGGCTCAGTGGGTTAAAGCCTCTGCCTTCGGCTCAGGTCATGATCCCAGGGTCCTGAGATCAAGCCCCGCTGCTTCCCTTCCTCTCTCTCCGCCTGCCTCTCTGCCTACTTGTGATCTCTCTCTCTGTCAAATAAATAAATAAAATCTTAAAAAAATATATATCTATAGACAGAAGTAGATTAGTGGTTGCCTATGTTGGGGGGAGAGAGGAGAAAACAGGAATTGACTACTAATGAACATGGTGTCCCTGATGAAATTATTCTGAAGTTAGACAGTGGTGGTAGTTGCATAACTCTGTGAATATAGCATAAACGCTGAACCTGAATGGGCTAAATTTTTGGTGTGTAGGAACCAGTAGGTCACTGGTCAAATTAGAAAGGTAAATCCTGACTAAATGGATAGTATGGAAGCTGAAACAAGTATATTCTCTTTCTTCAAGTAGTTTGGACACGGAGGGAAGGAGAGTTGTATTTGCATATATACCTGGTGTTCAAAGTCCTCTTCTGTATGTCCTATGAAGCATTAATATTTATCCAAGAGAGGAAATAATTTCAGCTTGAAGATAAATGTAGCATAGTAATTATGGCATATGCAACTGTTACGTGATGAAGAGGATGTATCTTTTGAGTTCTTTCCAGTACTGTTTGGTTTCAAAGTACTGAATTCAACAATTTCCTCTACAATTTATTAATATGTTTAGGACTCATATTTTGAAACATGGTTCTCTAGGTCTGGTATAGATGTAGAGACCAGTAAAGGGTAACACATTTGGGGAAAAGGCTACTGTGGTACTTTCCATTCCCTGAAATAAAATACAAAAGGAAACCCCTAAACTCCTAGAAGGTACTTCAACACTAGTGGTTTTAATATCTGGGCTTGTGATTTTGAAAAATAAGAAACAAAATCAAGTTGGCTCTCCCTGGCACATGCAGGTGACATCAAGTTAGTGACCACGACCACAATGCTTTTGAATGGATCTCCATTGGGGGCAGAGGAACCTAGAGGGAGGATAGTTTTTACACACGCCCTGTCATTTACACAAATATAATCACTGCATTATCTTTGAAGACTGTTTTCTTTAAAATTTTTAAGGTCACTTCTCTCCTTTAGTTCTGCTTAAATGTGAAAGTTGGTAACCTCATCTTACCAAGATCCATACAAAGGATTCAACTGTTAAGGATTTAAAAGAAAGTGGGTTTTGTCCACACGTTTTATTGAAATTGTCTCATTTACTATCACATCAAGGCTTGCTGAAGCAAAATAACTTGCTAAGGTGAAGCAACAACAAAAAAGGGGAGACAGAAAGTTATCTGGCTGGATTCCAGCTCTGGCTGGTGTTAGGTCAACCTCAACCTGTACCTTCTAGACGAATGAGATCCTCGGGGAACTCAGTGTAGGACAGGACGCAAACACATAAACACCAAAAGTACACTCAACGTGCTTCAAAATGATCAACTGCAAGTCAGCGACCTTTTGAAAGGTGCTACAATGTGGCAGGCACCGTGCTATTCACTCAGTTTTCACAAGGTTTTATTGAACTCCTACCAGCAACCCGGGAAGAATTAAACAAACCAGGAAGCTGAAACGTGGAGATGCCCGAAACTGTACGAGTTAAGTAAATACACCTGGTTCCAACGAGCCACACCGCCGTCCAGGTGTAGCAGGGGTTAACAATGTCAGTTTAGTAATTACCCAGACCTGGGACAAAATCCGGTTCTGGCCTCGCGCCCTGAAGCACACCCTGGTGACTACTAGGGAGGGTAAAGGGGCGACTCCAGATGCTGGTACGAGCGAAGGGAGAGGACTAGGACAGCCACCTGCCGCCAGCCCCTTCCCCGCCCCTTCCCCGCCCACGCTGCGGCTCCCCGCCCCTTCCCCGCCCCTTCCCCGCCCACGCTGCGGCTCCCCGCCCCCTGCCTCCCGGATCCGGACCGCCGGGACCCGCCGAGCGGACGCCCCGCCCCTTCCGGAATCCCGCCCCACGCGTTCTCCCCGCCTGCGCTCACCAGCATGGGGACTCCATAGCGAAGCGTCTTGTTCTTGCGCAGGGTGCGCATCACCGAATGTACAGACATGACTGAACTTTCCCACGCGCGCGGACGCCTAGTCCGACAGCCCTAACGCGGCCTCCCGAATCCAAGCTCCCTCCCCAGGAGGAAGTCCTTGACTCGCCTCCTTTCCTTGGCCTCTCGGTGCTGGTCCTCTCCCGATCGGCCTCCGCCAGGCAAAAGCAATAGATGCGCGTAACACACTCGCGCGTCCGGTGGGAAATTCGTGTGTCGGCCATTTGGTTCCGGGACATTGGTTTGTAGTCGGGACTTCGGGATTGAAGCCGTATTTGTAGTCCTCATTAAATGATGTGGAAACAGATACCTCCCACGTTCTGGGTCTTGGCCACCGTCTTCTGACGTTCCCTAGTACATAGCCGCTCTATAAAATCAGCTAAGGAAAAAAAAAAGTTACTATGGAGCTAGTATTGCAGCTTCTGGTACTCTTGGCTATTTGTGGGTTGGGGAGTTCTCCAGGTTAATAATTAAGATTTAGAAATAAGTCACCATGAAAGGGTAGGTCGAATGGCAATCGGTGTAGTCCCTGGATATCACTGAACCTTTAATGTTAGTGCTTTAACTACTAGACAGCCTGTAATGTTCAGCCATTTATGAATGTCTGTTTTCCACTCATTCTGCAACCCTCCAGCACACATTTTTGCAGGTCATTAGAAGGTGTGAGGAAAACAGAGACGAAAAGATATAATCCCTGCCTTAAAGAAGCTGGTAGTTTAGTGGGCAAATGAGCCGGTGCCTTAAGTCCAACAGTTGCTCAGGAACCAGCCCCCACGTGCCATTTGCCAGGGTGAGTGAGAAAGCCTCACCTACCACGTGCTATTTGAGCTGACATAATAGTATAAAATACAGGTGACATGGAGTAACATTTCCCATGTTATCCTTGAGATCTTCTCATCTGTCCCTGCCTCTAGTGCCATGGAAATACTCTGGTTTAATCCCTTGTCATCCTTCCACATATTGAAGTCTTTCCACAATAGGAAGTCTCACATTGAGAAACTCCCCCGCTGCCTTTCACCTGATCTTATAACATCCATATCTATAGGCCCACAGGGTCAAGTATGAAAAAACCCAAAAAAACAAACATAACCTTAGTTGTGATTCTCAAGTCTATCTAACACACCGCTGAAAAGTCATCTAAAAAGCATAAATGAGATTCTCCTGGTTGGATTTGTTTGTTTGTTTACCTATACTAATCATTCCAATTTTCTTAGCAAGGAATTTAAGGTCCTTTATAATGGCCTGCCTTTTCTGCTACCCTTCTCCATTCACTCCACACTCAATTTTGGAGGAGACATTATTCCCTGAGGATTGCATGAACTTCCACATATCCAAAATGCAGCTTCAAGGACCCCACGTTCTTGAAGCCTTCCTTATTCCACGGGCAATATAAATTATTCCCTTCTCAGAGCTCCAATAGCCTTTGACTAATATATATCGCAGAACACTATCACACTGTATTTTGTTTTAGTATATAAAGTCACTGTTCCTCCAAATAGCATCCAAGCAAGATGAAAAACAGGAAAGAGGGAAGGATACTTCAGAGTTTGAATTTAAACCTTGGGGTTTAATTTTTGGTTCTGAGACTGAGGAAATGAGTCAAACCTCCCAACTACTCCTTCCCCAAAGAAGCATCACCTGAGCTAAGCCAAGGGTGGTTTTGGACTGATCAGGACAGGCTTTATTAAAGTGAGATTGAAAATTTCTTACCCCTATTTCTCAAATCTTCTGTCGCCCCAATCTCTCCAAGGAAGAGACACCGTGCAAACCTGGGGACTGAAGCAATAAGGTGGGAGCACTTAGCCTGAGAAGTTAAGTCAAGCTGCACAGTGCAAAGTGCTGGGAAAAAATTATGTCGATTATGGGAAAGAGTCTGGAGCAATTATAGAACTCAAGAGAATTTAGGATTGGAGGGATGGGCATATAAAGTGTTGCTATGGGTCTCCTTTAATGTGATTTTTTGTACTTTATTTTGAATTATTTGACTTTTGCTTTTTGTTGTATGTTTGTTTGTTTAAACAAGCTCTGTGTTGACCTAATTAAAAAGAAGGGGGGAAAGGCACTTGTTACCTGTAACCCCCCTTCCCCGTGCAAAATTTTATTCCTCCTCTATTAAGTTATTCTTGGGGACTAGAATTAAAGGAATTTGCCATTTCATGAATCCAAGAGCCTCTTCCTTCTGACTGTATGACCACAGGGCTTATATATCAACTTCCTTTGCAAGTTGTTTGAAAGTTTCTGGATGCATTAGAGTTCTTAAAGCCTACCCTTTACAAGGACAGGGTGCAAAGCTTTTACTCTTTGCATATATTGGTGTCGTCAAAAGATTATTCATTTTCTGTGTAACCCCAGAATGGGTACCCAGGGAAAAACAGAAGGCCAAAAAGAACGTTTGGAGACTAGAGTACTGATGAGAAAAAGAAGAAAATTTGAAAACAACATGTAAATGCATAAGAAGTTGGTATTAGGAGAAGGAGAAGGAGAAGGAGAGAAGAAGAGAAGAAGAAGAAGAAGAAGAAGAAGAAGAAGAAGAAGAAGAAGAAGAAGAAGAAGAAGA
>NC_081569.1:114845542-114941008 GCF_022355385.1 Mustela nigripes
AAGGAGAAGGAGAAGGAGAAGGAGAAGAAGAAGAAGAAGAAGAAGAAGAAGAAGAAGAAGAAGAAGAAGAGAAGAAGAAGAAGAGAAGAGAAGAAGAAGAAGAGAAGAGAAGAAGAAGAAGAAGAAGAGAAGAAGGAGAAGAAGAAGAGAAGAAGAAGAAGAAGGACTTTTTGCCCCTGGGTTTGGTGATATTTGATTGCTCGGGTTTAAAAATTTTTTTGTTGTCATTGCTTCCATCCTTGTTCTTGGCTATTTTCTAGAGAGTTCAGATTACCTTTGGGTATCTCAGTCATTCCTGTAGGTTTGGTAGTAAAGGTAGAAATTAGAGGGCCAGAGAACCCACGACAGTAGTAGTGGAAGTGTATTCACTAGGTTTTTTTTATGTTCTGTATTTTAATGTTTTGACATCTGAGGCCTTGCTGACCCTGGAGGGAGTGCTCCTCCAGGGTTAACTGATTTTTACAGATAGTGAACAACTCTCTCACGAGTGTACTTTTCCAATACGAACCAACCAATCCGGAGCCTATACTTCTTTATGGAGCTCTCATGCTCAGGGTCATTATTCACATGCCCAGTCACACCAACGCCAGATACCAGACAACTAGGTATGCCACACAAACCACTAAAATTATTCAAACCAGCCAATCCTAACCCTGCTTACCTGGCTTTGCCTGTTACTTCCCATGCAACCACAGTAACGGCTCTTGTCTGCACCTCCTCCCTTCCTCTCTGCCTTACAACCAGTGCTAGTGCTTTCCTCCGTGGTCTCCGTGGCATAGTGGGTCCCCTTCTCTTGGGAACTGTTTGTAACAAACTATCTTTTCAGTGTCAGTTGTCTCCTGATCTTTGGGCCTTACTATACCTCTACCTCAATTGTTCTATTAATACCCAGTATCTAAAACAGGTTGGGAAAACAACCAAACCCTTTTTATTTCCTATCTTCTCTCTCCACCTGAAGAATCACTACTTTTTGTGACTTCTGCCAAATAAATTTTCCATGCCTGAGTTACTAGTCTACATACATTATTTTCCTCTTAAACACACAAGCAAGAGCAATGTGGTGGAGTATAAGGAGCACAGAAGTAGTTCTGGTCTGGCTTCACATCTTGACCAGATGTGGTCTTCCCCCATGCTGTGAAGAGCTCAATCTAGCCTATGGAGAATGAGAGGCCATGTAGTGACAAATCAAGGCACCCTAGCCAATAGCCAGCACTAAGTGCCACAATGAGGCTGTTCTGGCTTACCCAGTCCTCACAGATTGATGCAGCTGCATGTGGCCCCAGGTGGTATCAGCAGAAGAAACGCTCAGAAACCCACAGAATCTTTGAAAAATTATTAAAACACTGCTTTAACTCATGTTTTGCAGCGGTTTGTTATGTAATTGGTAACAGACACACCTCTGCCCATGGAGGGAGAAAATGGCCACTCTGTACACACCGCAATGACAGACTAGCCTGGGACATCGTTCAGGTCTGAACTTCGCTGGTCATGTGACACAGCAATGCCGACTAAGGCAAACTGCCTTTTCTCTTTATATCCAAGTCAGCTATATGCAAAGTAACTTAGACAAAAGGCCAATATTCAATTCCGACAAGTCCTTTTTCATTCTGTGGCACAAACCCATTTCTGCCTTCTTTATATCCTGTCAGGCTTTCCCGGCAAAGTAAGATAGTATATGTCGGAACTGTATGTACCCTTATCCTTATCTTCTACATCAAAGCTAAGCCTCAAACCGGTCATTTAGACTTCTTCCTTTCCTCTTTCCACTGTTCTGTGAGATGTTATGCTAAGAAGCTGGCAGAAAAATTAGGAGATATTTATTCAGTAATCTCCAAAATAAGGTGGAAAAGAGATTGTAAAGGTTCACTGACAAATGCAACAGGTATTTTTTTTTTTTTTAATGCCAACATGAGCTAGGCAGTCAGATACACTGTTACCTCATCTGCTATTTTTGGTACCAAACAGCAAAGCTGAGGAGAGATTATCAGCTATTTTAATGGCCTCTTACACATTTAATCTGTGGTGATATTCCCTAGAAGATACGGTTTTATGTCCCTGTGTCTTCCAAATTGCAATAGGGCATCTATTTCATCTGAGAAACTGACTGCTATTTAGATCTAGGTGTGCAATGGGAGTTAGGATCAATGTAGAAAGAAACCAAAATAAGGTCCATAAGGAAAATAATCGTGTAAGAAGTAACATGGCCTGGGGGGTAAAAATGCACATATATCCAGGAATAAGAAACTCCTATTCAAATCAGCGTTGCAGATGCAGAATTCAATTGAGATTCCATTCAGAAATCTGTAAACTAGGAAGAGGGATCATCCTGTTTTCCTGTGACTGGTTAATAAATTTCAGTGAAGTTCTTTTGTCAATGACTGTTAATGATTGACTTGTATTTGAAAACATAATTCAGCCCTCTCCCCTACTCTCTTCTCATTGCAAGAAGAAAAAGAAAATGAAGAGTATGGAAAATGTTTGGAAATGGAACCTAGTATCTGGAGAACTATTTTAGACACAGTGATACTTTCTCATGATACAGGTGGTTACAGTACCAAAGGGATCAGGTAAGCACATCAAGTGCTTTACAGTATGTGCGTGTATAAATATCATCAGGCACAAGAGTCTATGGCAGTCAAGAACCTGATTCCAATCAGAACAGAATTCCTTAAAATACTGTTTTCTTTGTGATCACAACTGCCCTTTTGGATGTGAGTGCTGGTCTCAAAAAGATTGCTTATAGATCAAAGACAAACAGCAAAAGGGGCCTATTCCGGGATAGTAACCAACTCTAAACCTATTATAGGTAAGAGATTGACAGCTTCATAATTTAATCTTCTACTTCTAGAGGATATTAGCAAACTACTATAAGATCAACAAGACTCCCCCATGTTCAGAGAATGCACTGTTTCAGCTTAGAGTGACTAGATCTTTGCATCTCTGTATTGTCAGCATCAAGGATGCAGTAGGCACTCATATGCTAAAAGAAAGAAAGACTCATCTGTCCAAAAATAAAGTCTGACTAAAATGGGCTAGGATAAAATCTTTATTGGCTCCACATGAAATTACACAAATGACACTCCCCACCCCTTGCCCATACTTGACAGCCTAATGTTTTTTGTTCCATTTTTTAAAATATAGTTTAAATTGCTATTTACACAATAAAAACAATGTCCAACATCAAAAAAACCCACACTTCTCTAGTTTAGAACTACTGGAACAAGTCACAGAAGAACTCATGTGATTGAATTTTATATTAGGGCTTTCGCAGATTCCATGGTATCTACCAGTTCTGCATTATGGCTTACAGTCCCCAGTCTCTATTCAGGCCCAAAGAGAGATGACAAAAGTGGATTGAGATAAAAAGGATAGTTTCATCTATCTTCATGTAGTGCATACATTCCAGACATAAATATGATACAGAAAGGGCACTTCTGCCAACAGACTAAGTCTTTGAACTGAGTTAAGTCTGTCTACCTCTTTGAGCTTTGATTTTTCTCATCTCTAAGACAGATTCATCCTAGAATCTTTCTTGCTCCCTTTTAGCTCCAATGTTCTTTGATTGGGTTCTAATTTATTTAATAGATGCACATACTGAAACACTAACACATTTTGCTGGTCAGTCCTAAACAAATAGGCCCTAGAACGCTCCATTTTTTCTTACACATCTATACTTCGGCAGAAGGGCATGGAGAGCTGGGCTCTAAAAAGACCCAAGTGAAATTCTCATTTTATACTGGAGCAAATGCCTGTGTGTGATCTGATCATTTATGTAAGTTTTTATTTAATAATTTAAATGCCACAGAGCACTGTTTACTGACACTGCACAGTGGAATCCACCTAATGAACTTTATTTTACTGCTGCCTAAGTCCCACTTTCCAGAAAGTGATTTTATTTAATTGGTCTAGGTGCAGCTTGAGAACCAGAATTTTATAAGCTCTGCAGATGATTCTAACCTGAGAAAAAGGGGACAACTATTGGCAGAGAGCAGTGATTCTCAAACCTTACTGTGCATCAGTCACCTGGACGGATTGTTACTAGTGCTGTACGCAGTTTGACTGAGTAGGTCTGGGGTGAAGCCCTAGAACTTACTTTTCTAACAAGTTCCCCAATGATGCTGATGCTTTTATTCAGAGACCACACTTTGAGAGCCATGGCCAGTGAGAAATATCATTGACAGTAGCACCTGAAGTCTTATGTTATATCCTGAGTCTATCATTACCACCTACGTAATCATAGGAAACGTAATTTATTCTCTTTCCCTTAGTGTCTTTTTAACAATACTTAGATCTCAGAGTTGTGAGTCATGAACAAACAGTGTACCCACCCGGACTTAGTACACCACCTGGCACAAAATGCAGTAACAAGTATTAGTTTCCTTTTCCATTACACATGGCTAGACAGTATGAATAAGTGAAATCAATAGCACAGATTAAAACTTGGCAGGAAAAGAGAGACAACTGAAGCAAACAATGTCTTATTAAAATTATGTGTAATATCAGATGATAAATACAGAGAAGTATTTTAAGTATACGGTCTTAAAATACTTTCATTCAATTTTCGAAACTTTAAACACAGTAATTTAGGTAGCAGGAATATTAGATACAATCTATAAAGTGAAAGAAATATTAGATTCAATCTACAAAGATCATGAATTTTTTTTTAGTGACTTACAAAAGACTCCAATACCTCATCTAGGGCAATTTAGTTTTCTAGAGAATCAGAAATAAAAACTGAATAGTATACTTGCCTGAAATTTTCATCATGGATCTTTAAGTGCTCTTTAATTCCAGAGAAAACCTAAATTATTAAAGTGCGTAAGAATCCCTATTATTAAACAAAGCAAATCTTCTACCAACCTGGGGGTAAGTGTCCTTTTTCACATCTACCAACAAAGAAAAAAACAAGACGGATTTCCCTCCTGCTTGCCAATTGCTTCATTCTGAATGTCTCAAGGTCCTCTCAGGAGCTGATACCCAAACTGTGAGCTGAATCCTGGGAGGGAAGCCAGCCCACTGAGGAAGCTGCTGCACAAGCCTCCAGATGCAGGGAGGGTGGCGGGGCTTGTGCCCGCACAGTGGGGCTGGTTGAGGTGAGAACCGGAATACTGTCAGTGTGTCTGTGTGGACCTACAAGTGCAGCCGTCTAAGTGAGGCTCAAAGGTACTGAACACTCCAGGCCTAAAGACCTAAGTCCTACCAGGATTGTTTAAAGCAAGTTTCACCCTATACCAACAATTGGCCCAAAGTAAGGCCTTAGGTGGGTTATTTTTAAAAGCCTTTTCCTTCCCACTCTGGCCTGATGCCATTATGTGACAGCTTTCTTTTTTGGAGTCCCTGGGGAAAAAAAAAAGTGATGGCTGCCTGCACATCTCTGTTGCTACGCTGTGCTCTGAATTTCTTTTCCCATTTCTTATTACTTTCAACTGTCACGTAACCTGATGATGTACTTTTAACTTCTCATTTATTTATGAATTCTCTTAACTAGACTGTGAGCTCCTCAAGAGTCATTTGTCCCCTTCCTCCATGGAACTTTCTCAAGTGTCTTCTCAGTAACTGTTCCCTTTTGCTATCTGCAATATAAATCTGACATTCTTTGTAAAAGCATCTTAACAAAACTGGTGTCCAATCAACACCTGTAAAATGCTTACCGAATTATGCATGCTAAAAACTGGACATGACTGGTTTTCTCAGGGTCAGTCTTCATACTCATGCTCTCAAGATTATATAAGACCTGTAGTCTAGACAATGTATTTAGAGGATGGAAATGATTTTTTTTTAAAGCCAGAGAATTAGCCTTGGTTCAGCTCTCCTTAGTGTTTCAAAATCAACATTTGATATCACATGAAGAGAATGGTTCCCACCTCATTATTAATGACTTTGGTATTCCTGAGCATGCTTTCACCCATATCCTGCTCTCAAGGTTTCCCCAGGAAACAGCCACCAAACTTCCCTATCCACTAAAACAGAACAAAACAAAACAAAAACCCAAAAACCTTTTCTTCCCCTTCCCTGCAAAATGGTTTATTAGAAGCCACAGCCAGTGTTTAGAGCCTTTCAAAATAACCCACAATCCAAGCCCTCTCAACAGAATCAGAAGCAGAGCTCATTTCATGCCTGTCCTGCCAGAGAGCAGTCCCTTCTCTCACAATTTGCCTATCACTAGTAACAAAGAATATGTTAGGTGGCCCGAGAAGGTTCCGGTGCCACCCTGGAGGCATTACCCTTCTGTCTTCTAGAGTTTTTTCACTGGATTGTCTGGCCCCATCACCAAAGCTCTGACCACAGTCATTCCAGCTGATCCTTTAACAGGACTGGGAGGTTCCAGAAAAGTCACTGGGGCAGCCCAGAGAACAAGTAAGGTTTATCTTTACATCTCAAAGTGCGGGGAACAAACTGACTTGCACAAAGCTGGATTATGGCACTTTACCTCCACTTCAGCACAGCTATTATGAGAAGAAATATTGCTCTAAGATTTTTAATTAGTTGCTTCGGTTTTCCTTTTTTTCTTTTTTTTTTTAAATGACCCAGATTGGGCATCCTCTTTCAAGGCTCACTCTCTCACTCCTGCTATAAATCAAATTCTCCCATTAAGAACCTCCCTTATATCAGAAGCTTGAAACCAAATAGCAGCTTTCCACTTCTTTAATTCTCCATAAGGCATCGCTATTATACTATCATGCATGGACGTGTGTGCGTGCATGTGTGTGCATGCGCATGCAAGCGCACACATGCACGTGTTTTATAAAAGTAAAAATGCTCTCATTATCCTGTGTTTGATATAGGCACCCAAGTATGTAGATAGAAATTAAATAAAGGCCACAAAAACTTCCCAAGGAAGATCAATAAGAAAAATCCTCTCTTCTCCTGCGTCGCACAGCTGGCCTTTGAGGCACGCCAGTTAAGAAAAAGGTATTACCCGTGCTGATGTGAAGACTGGACCTTTCCCTCTTTGGGTTGTAGCTGAACTTCTATTGGTGATCCTAGCATAATACGTAATTTCCCATCTGTTCTAAGCAGGTCTTTTTCTTCGGCCTTCTTTCAAACAATACCTTCACTCTCCCATTAGATATGAGGATGTGGAGATCTGGACAGTGAGGTCCTGCTTGGGTAGCAGTCTCTTTCAATGACATGTTGACTACGCAGAGAGAGGGAAGGATATGGGAGAATGGCAGGGGTTGAGGGTGAGAGGGAAAGAAAACTGGTCTTCTAACGGGAGCACTGGAAGAGAGCAAACTTTTCATAGTTGCTTCCGGTATCTCATGAAGGCCCAGACTGCTACCATGGTGAGGGCAAACACTGGCACCAGCACCAGAGCTATAGGGATCCCACTCGGCTCCCCTTCACTTCGATGTCCTACAGGCCCATTCTGCACCTGTAACTGGAAGGGAGAGAAGAATGTTAACACTGGTGAGCAGTGTGTGTGCACCCCAACTCCCGTGTCCATGCTGACACATGACCTGGGTCTAGACCACCCAAAGCTGTGACCTCCGAGCACTATCTGGCAGAAGGAGTCCTCTTTGTTTATTCTAAATTGATGCATCAGAGCCATCAACTCTGTGGAGAGAAGTCTGATGGGGAGGCATTTAAGCTGGCTGTGCTACTGACCTAAAGGGGCCCGGGGGTGAGTGGATAACCATTCTGTTTCTCTGCTGCCTCCACCAAGCTCTACATGTATCATGCTAGGAAACCGAAGATAGGAGATGAAACCTACTGATCCTGTAGGGAACCTCAAAATTACTGGGCAGGAGCAGAGGGTGCCCACCTTCCTAGAAATGTTTACTCAGAAAGACTGCCAGTTGTCAGAAAGCAGTAAGGGCCGGGTACAGTGCCATTTTTGGAACCACTTTCCAGTTTCCAAAAGGCACCAATTCCCTCCTGATACAGTGTCATGGCCTTCATCTCTATTTTGTAACACTAGACACAGATAAAAAGGAAACCCTTATATGGAACAGAGATAAAATACTCAGAGGTAAACAAGTAAAAAAAAAAAAAATCATATCCTAGTGGTGATAATTTTCCACTGTCTAATAAGCATTCCCATTTGAGGCTGGGTGGCACTTCTTCATATTAACTGTTTTTTTTAAGCAAGCAAGTGAACGGGGGCTGGGGGACGAAAGGAGTGTGGGATGGGGGTGGGGGAAGGGGCAGAGGGAGACAATCCTAAGCAGGGTCCATGCCCAGCATGGGGCTCTATCCAAGGACCCTGAGATCATGACCTGAGCCAAAACCAAAAGTCGGATGCTTAACTGACTGAGCCACCCAGGTGCCCCTCTTCATACTAACTTTTAACAGCTAACTTGCAACAGTTATGATGCCATTTTCTCAGTTCGATTTAACCTCCTCGTTACAACCCGTGAAAAGTCTGACCCTTCCATCTGAAAGGCAGCACTGCATGAACTACCTTTTCTACCCTCTAGCCCACCTCTACATCTTTCACTCATTTCCTGTTCAGATGTCCTGAGAGGGCCTGCCCAATAATAAGATAATGGTTTTTAGGGCTAGGCCAATTCTCTGACCAGTGTTTTATTAGGGGTTACTGTTTTACTAGGAGTTATTTATAGATGTTTCCCAAAACGTGAACTTTGGAAATCGTTTCCCACATGCCTTTAAAAGAACTCGAACCATACCTGAAGTGTATACCTACATTCATTATTTGCCTTTACTATTGCATGAAGTCCTCCATACTTTAGAAACATAAAGAGCCAAGGCAGAAGCAGCCAATTACCAATATTCTCACCTACTGACCTGTTTTCTAATCCATCACACAGATTCTGCTTGCAACTCTGCTATCTTTCATGCTGCGCTCCTTCTGCTTTGTACCACCTCCTGTCAAGCTCTTCCTTCAGCCTCTGAAGCCTCACTCAAGAGCTGAGTGAGACAATGACAGCACCATTTAAGAGGGCACACTGGAGGCATCTGGTGGCTCATTTGTTAAGTGTCTGCCTTTGGCTTGGGTCATGATCCCAGGGTCCTAGGATCAAGCCCCACACTGGGCTCTCTGCTCGGCAGGAAGCCTGCTTCTCTCTTTCCCACTTCCCCTCTTTGTGTTCTCTCTCTCACTGTGTCTCTGTCAAATGAATAAATAAAAAATCTTTATTAAAAAAAAAAAAAAAAGAGGGCACACTGAACCTGGGTTGTAAATGCACCTCAAAGTCCTTGGGGTAGAATTCCTCCAAAGGGAGGAATTAGGTTTAACCAGGCTTCTCAACCCATCATCCAAATTATAAAACACTAGAAACTAAGAAGTGAATGCAGGGAGAGGTGCTGCTTTGATTAAATTCTTTTCTTTAAAAATTTATTTATTTGAGAGAGATACAGTGAGAGACAGAGAGAGAGAGAGAGAGAGCGCATGTGTGGGTGGGAGAGGCAGAGGGAAAAGCAGACTCCCTGCTGACCAGCGAGGCCAATAGTGGGCTCAATCCTAAGACCCCACAATCATGACCTGAGCTGAAGGCAGACGCGTAACCCAACAAGCCACCCAGGCGACCTTTGACTAAATTCTGAAATCCATTTCCTTTTTCCTGGAAACCCCCTTTGAGGATTACAGCTTTGGTCAAGAGGGTCAACAAGTTGATAAGAAAAGGGTTGTGTCGTGATTGGGAAAAGCGCACAGGGGTATCAGGAACGCCACCCCCTCTACACTTCAAGTTTCATTAATAAGTATGTTCAAGGGCAGACACAGCTTTCCTTCCCTACTAAAAAATAAAATTGATTCTTGCTAAATTTTCTCCCCATTGATTTGAATTTGGTTGTCAAGCTTTCCAGTTAAGATACATCTCCTGGAAGCTAGGACCTAGGCTGCAAGCAGAATGAATTTCCTTTTGTGATAAGAAGTCCCTGAAGACCCCTGCCTGTGCTAGAGAAGCTCTTCCAAAGAGTAAGAAAGAAAAAATAAAAGCCAAATGCACTACTAAAGATTGTGCAATATCGGATGCCTGGGTGGCTCAGTTGGTTAAGCAGCTGCCTTCGGCTCAGGTCATGATCCCAGCGTCCTGGGATCGAGTCCCACATCGGGCTCCTTGCTCGGCAGGGAGCCTGCTTCTTCCTCTGCCTCTGCCTGCCATTCTGTCTGCCTGTGCTCTCTCTCTCTCTCTCTCTAATAAGTAAATAAATCTTTAAAAAAAAGATTGTGCAATATGTGGTATTCCCAAGAACGAGACAAAAGCTTGGTGCCAGCTTCTGGCTGCAGGTAATACCTACCCTGTGTTGTACTCGTAGGGACACGGCATAACCTGCATTACGGAAAAGGTCTACAGCATCCTGGTGCAGCAAGTTCCTTAGGTCTTGGCCATTTACCTGTCAAAAACAGCAAGAGAAATAGTAAAAGAGGTAGAATGACAAGTCAAAGATTGATATTCATGTGATTAAACATTTAAAAACTACACAGCAAATTTCAAGGACTAGGAGAATGGGTCAAGTAAAGTAGAACTAAGTCACTTTTTCACGTTCAAAGCTACATTTTCCTAGAACTGAGGTTCCGTGGGCCATATGAAGAGCACCAAGGTTTTTTATTTAAAAAAAAAAAAAAGTCTCTCCTTCACCTTGGCTCCTGTTGCCTGTCTCACTTTGACAGTTGGGTTTCTGCTATGTACCTGTGTGTCTTCCCTAAGCATCAGCCTGCTTCCCTACAGCTAACATGATCTTCTGGGTTACCATCCTATCCTTCACATTGCTAATCCCTGGTACTATAGCTTCAACTCTAGAAAAACTCTACGAAACAATTTATTTTGATGTGGTGCAAACCTACCAGCCCATTCTATTGGTCTTGTTCAATTGTGAACAATTTCCCTTGGTTCCATGGATACTCCCATCCTCCATCAATTTACTAATTTTACAGTATTTCTTTGATGATACAAACTTCCAAAAAATGCTTCAGTGTAGCATCTAGAGGTGAGAGATGACCAGTGGGATTAATACTTCTTAGTGTTAGGAGTGACACTGTCTGCAAGTATTATCTACCCTATGGTATACTCAGTGCCACAGCCTAGCCCACTTTATGCAAGATCTACACATCTTTTGTACACATCAATGTCATTAACAGCAACAGCAGCAGGAACACCTCATGTATTTATTTGGTAGGTTCTGTGCTGTATGCTTTACATGTGTTGTCTAACGTTGTTCTCACGATAATCCTATGAGGTGGACACCATTTTTATCTTGTTTTCACAGATGAAGAAACTGGGGCTTAGCAAGGTAGAGAATTCACCCAAAGTCATAGTAAGTGTAGGAGCCAGGGCTAGTATTTTTAACTATCTGAAGTAGAGTTACAGTGCCCTTGCAATTTACTCTTCCTTCTGCACTATTATTCTTCCACTTGGACTCACAAACTATTTTTAGCTGAAGCTCAAGCCACTGATTTATTCAAGCCTCTCATCTACCTTGTTACTGTCTTCCTTCTCCAAGAGGTTCACATCACTCCTCCATACAATCTCCTGCTAGGTGAATTAATCTAATAGCACTTTGGTGTTATAAACTGTCTACCTTACTCTTAGAAAACGGACCACAATTTCTACTCCCTTCACACTTCCTATTCCTCTACTGAATCCGCTCATTATCCTCACCAAGACCTTTAATAACCTTTTTTAGATTTTACTTGCATTCTAACCCATCTAGGAGTTCTTGCTGTTATTTCAACAAAGCACTTCGTAAACTATTAGAATCCCTTGTCCCCATGATCTTCTGCCATCTTTCCAGTCCCGCAAAACACAAGGCATTTAGTTTCCTCATCATCACTGAGTTTAATGTTCCTGGGGAAAATACACACTCCTACTTCCCAGCACAGATCCATGCTGGCTGACACCTGCTGTATCCTTATGACCACTCTACTCACCTGGCGAACTCCCCAATGAATGCCCAGAAGCAGCTGTTCCAGACCTTTCCTATCATCAAACTCCAACGCTGATCCTATCTCCTCTCTCCAGATTCCTTTGCCTTATCTTCTTTGAGAATACAGGTAACTTCCCACACACTCTCCATGTTCTTTCCTGCTGTTTCAAAGTTTCCTGATGGCCTCTCACCACTTCTTTGCCCTGGTTTCTGATTTAGATCCATTTCCCTCTACCAAGGCTAAACCACCCACGGGTGCTATTGGTCACATTTCTTCCAGCCTTCTTAGAGAACTTAAGTGATCACTTGCTCCTCTTGATGCCCCCTCTGCTCCTTCTCAACTAAAATCATCCTCATCTGTAAAGAACACAATATAAACATCTCTTGGAACCATCACCCTCTTCCCATCTTCTGTCCTCCACCTTTCACTGCAAAACTTGTTTAAAGAGCTGTTGGAAAGCACTGCCTCCACTTCCTCCGCAGCCATGCACTCTAATCCCTGATACAGGCATAGTGTATGAGGAGGCAGGAAAGAATATTCTGTCCTGCAGGTCAGGAGGGACTTCTAATCCTCAAATCCTACAGCCCTTTCCCAGTCGTCAGACTTCCTCCCTTTTGTAGTTCTCTCTAGTCTCAGCTTCTGAAGCTCCCTTAGTTCTTGAAGGATTCCTTTCCCAATTCCTCTTCTTCTCCTTCCTTCTTAAGGGAAGTAAGCATTCCTCAATGTCTGTAGTCCTCTGTCCCCTCATCTTCTCTCCCATGGTGATCTTTCACAATTTCAACTGTACTCTGCAAGACAACTCCCAAATCCGTATCCTTATTTCTACTTCTGGCCTTGCCAGTTTCCTGCTGGATGCCTGGACAGGAATATTTTGCTACACCCCAATTCAACAAATCCAAAGCCTCCTTTCCACTTCCCACAAAACCAGACTATCCCACCTTCCCTCTTGTTGCCACTACCATTCCTTCAGACTAGAATTCTGGTATTTTTAAGCTCCACTCCCTGTCGATCTTCACATACAATACCTTGCCAAATCCTATAGGCTAACATAATACTATTCCTCACACCCTATTTTCCTTCAAGTGCCTATTTAGGTGGTGGACACTTCCAGGTGAAGATCACCCTCTCACTGACTCACTTCCCTCTAGCACGGCCCCCCATTCTATCCTATTCAAACACTGTCTCCAGATCAAGCCTCCTAAAGGACCATTCTGTTTCTACAAAACTGGGAGCAGGAGAGAAGAGACCGCATGCCTGATTTCTCATTCTGGTGTACAAAGTCCTCCAGGAAGTGGGGCCAACCCACTCTCTCAATTTAATTTCACATTATTCCCTTTCATAAATTCTGTGCTCTAAATCACAAAATTCACTGTCCCTAGGATGTAAAACATATATCCTTACTTTCATGCCTGTGCTCCAGCTATTTCGACCATCTGAATACACTTCCTTTTTAAAAAATTCCACGTAGGGGCACCTGGGTGGCTCAGTGGGTTAAGCCGCTGCCTTCGGCTCAGGTCATGATCTCGGGGTCCCGGGATCGAGTCCCGCATCGGGCTCTCTACTCAGCAGGGAGCCTGCTTCCTCCTCTCTCTCTCTGCCTGCCTCTCTGCCTACTTGTGATCTCTCTCTGTCAAATAAATAAATAAATAAAATCTTAAAAAAAAAAAATTCCACGTATCTTCCGAGATTAATCTTAAATAGGATCAGTCCTGCTACCTACAGTGTAGAAGCAAATATAGTTTTCTAGTTGATAGACTTCGATTTCATGCCACCAAGCCACCTTCTGATTATGCCTTTTGTTTGTTCTGGTGAACATGCCACAGGAAAAGAACTTCAGGAGTCCTAGAACCACCACAGTGAATTCTCAACATCTCAACTTTCTAGTTAATTCCTGAGGTAGAGAATCAGTGTGAGACTGCGGACTGTAGTGGGAAGGCTCATGTAACTAATCTAGCCCATGTGATAACTGTACTTCTCATTTTAAGGAAATGGCTATTTTCTTTTAGAGACAAATTAGGTTAATGATGCAGTTATGTCAATATATCCCAAAGATTTCAGAGTTCAGCATCACAGCCAAGTTTCATAGTGATAAGAATGCAAGTGGGAGAACTCAAGTCACTAAATGACATTCAATGGCAGGAGTACCAAATTCAAGATCATCTTTGCAATCACAGCCCAAAATAACTGCCAAAAACACTGAATATTTATTATCATGTCTGGAGCTGTCTCTTCATCTTACTAAGTACTAACTTATTTAGTCCTTGCAACAAATCCTATGACTTATGAACTCCCATTTAATAGATGATAAAACTTGGAAGACTATGAAACTTGTCCATGGGCATATAGAATGGAAGCAGCAAAGCCAGAATTCAAATGGCCTGGCTGTAAACGCTTCACTTTAAAACTCTAACCCAAAGAAATTCACATTGTAAGCAAGGATTTTATTTCAGCAACTTACTACTATCCATCTCATTAATAGTGTAAATTAAATTTTTACTGGTTTTGTAGTTTCATTTTTTCTAAAAAGTTATACACTTCCAAATTTTAGAGTTTTGTAGAATATAAGGTGTTTCTACATTAATATTTTTATTCATGTGCATATATTGAAGCAGCATTAAAATTTGGGAAGATAAAATTTAGTTAAGGGCCAAGTCGATGACCTTTCTAGAAAACTCTGCTAGATGTGACTGATTTATTCCTTTGAATCTCTGTATTATGTAATGATCTTAAAGCTCAAAGTGAACTCTACCCTATTTTTATATCACTTAACATTCTACTGTAAATAACTTCGAAAGGCTGTATCACAAAACTCATCATTATAACACCTGTAATATCTGAAGAGTACTTTGAAGAACACGAATATAATAAATGTCACATGATTTCCTGAAGTTTGCTTGCCAACTGCAGCCTGAAAAAGCCTGACAACATATTGTCAATATTATACAAAGCTGAAAGGCCTGGACTCTGACAGCAGCTTTGCCTGCCAGTGACTCAGTGTGTAACCTTGGTCCTCACCTGAGCTTCCTTCCGCTCACGGGGAAGGACATTAGTGGTATCAGGCCAAAAAAGGTACCACACAGGGCATAAACCAATTATAGCAATCATGTCTTTCAACCCTTTTGTTAGGCCTAAAGGTATTCTAATATAAAAGGACTATTTATTACTCTAATTACTTAAAAAAAAAAAAAAAAAAAAGACTCCAGACAAGAGGCCTTTGAGACATTCAAGGGCAATTTCTTTTTTAAAGAACCATTTCTTATCCTTTGCCCGAGTTTAAAAACAGCCCCATAAAACAAATTATGATTCTGTCTCTTGTCCAGGTTATCTCTAATTCAAAGCCAGACTGGCTTTCCAATATCTGCCTCCTCTATGCATTTTCAGATTCTACCTCATATTGACTATACACCAAGGTCCATAAATTTTATTCCTAAATATATGTGGAATTTGCTCTCTTTGTCACCTTCCATATTAATATAGACCAGGGGTTCTCAAAGTGTGACCCCAGAACCAGCCACATTAGCATTCACCAGGGAACTTAAAAGCTAAAAGCAATCCATGCTTTCACATGCCCTCCAAGTGATTCCAAATGAGTTAATTCTCACCTAACCTGCCTGAATCAATCTTTAACTAGTCTCTACACCCAGCCTGCTTACCCTATTTAATACAAATTCTGTGCATACACAGACTTCATCAGTGATTTTGTTTACCAAAGTAGTGATTTTACAAATATGAGTCTCTGGACCCACCACAGAACACAGTGAAGTTAAATCCAGTGGGTCAAGATAAGTATTTAATTTTAAAACAGTGAAAGCAAGAAGAAATCACAACACACAGTGTATCATATATAGAAGTGATAAATACTATTTTCTTAACCTTTGCTTCAGTTACATGTGTGTTTGCATGTATGTGTATTACCTGTTATAGGTCATAATTTAAAACATGTGATAACACTTGTCTAGAGCAGTGCCTCTCACAATTTATTCACACCCAGGGATCTTACTATAATGCAGGTTTTGATTCCAGTAGGTCTGAGAGGGCTCCTGAAATTCTGCATTTCTAATAAGCTCCCAAGTAATGGCCAGATGGTCCCTGGACCTCACTTTTAGTCCCAAAAGCTACTCAACGGAGAAATCTTAGAATGCTACTAACTTGCTACTTCAGTTTCCTTAACTCATCAATAGTTTCACTGAACCTGAGATATGGCAGATGTTGCAGCATGCTAGAAAATTCTACTGACTGAATGTTCAGAGAATTGAAATGCTGGTGTTCTGCTTAACAGATGGGGAAACACAGAATTTTTTTTGGCTTTAACTATGGTTGTGAGCAATCTTGAAAAATAAGTCTCCTGTTTTCTGCCTTAGGAAATGAGTAAACAGAGTTAAAATCCGTTCCCTCCATCTTTTTTTTTTAAGTTTAACTTTTCACCTGTGTGACTTTTATGTATTCCTTTATTTATTTACTTTAGAGAGGCAGAGAGAGACAGAAATAGGTAGAGGGCAAGGGGAAACCCTCAAGCAGGCTACATGGCCAGTGCAGAGCCCGACACAGGGCTCGATCTCACAATTCTGAGACCATGACCTAAGCCGAAATCAAGTGTCGGATGCTTAACTGAGAGGGCCACCCAGATACCCCCAAATTAATTACCTTTGATGATTAATAATTTTGAATTGCCTCAAGAGCTCTACCTAAAGAATAGCATTAATATAAATGTAGATGATGTATGGAAGGAATGGACTCAATTTAATAAGCACTGACCCAGATTATACTCTGGATATTTTAACTTTTTTTACCAAGATCCTGAAATGAATCACAGTGGTGGCGGGGGCCTTTGTCAGAATTGAAGAAGGAAGAAAAAAACAGATTATCTAGTTCTAATTAATCAGACCAACCCAAAAAAGTCCATTATGCTATGATGCATTCACAGAGCAGCTACCTTACTGCATGCCTACTCTGTGCCAGCTACAAGCCTACAAGCAGGGGGTGGGGGGGGGTGGGGGGGTGCCTAGAGGCATCCTTTGTCTAAAGGATTTTGCATATCTCAAAGTCTTGGCTGCTGCCTGAGATGAAGGTTTTCTGGTGGATCTTTCCCACTAATTTCTAAGCTACGGGCGAAGACAAATCTTTCATTTTCAAATCATTCCATAGCACCTGGCATGGTGGTCTGTCTGCAGGCTGTCAAGTAGAGTAGTTGTGAATGTTGAGAACTACTCAGCACTTTCATTCACCAAGTTAAGAATTCAATTGACAAGAACATGAAATGCAGCTGACTAGTGGCCTGATGGTGCCATTTTGTTATATAAGGGGTTTGGTCAAAAGGGAATATTCACCTATTCAGTGTAGGGGTCAGTTCACATCACCCTGAGCATCATAAAAATGTACATTTCACTGAGGATGGACTGTTCCTGACTATCTACCTGCCTTCATTTAGGCAGACACACAAGGGAAATGACAAACCTAGATAGTTTACATTTTTATCCCACAAAAATAAAATTTCTCCAGGTTCCCTGGTAACCTATACAAATATTAAATTGGCCTCACCAACACACACACAAAATAAACTTCGGGTGAGGAATCTCCAACTCCAGCCCTCATCTCAACTTCAGTTTCATTCTATTCATAATATCTGTTTTTGTTTCAAGGTTGTCAGATGGAATAGGGCCTTAAAAATTTTGCATTAGTTAAAAAACTTTTTCTTGGGACGCCTGGGTGGCTCAGTTGGTTAGGCAGCTGCCTTCGGCTCGGGTCATGATCCCAGCGTCCTGGGATCGAGTCCCACATCGGGCTCCTTGCTCAGCAGGGAGCCTGCTTCTCCCTCTGCCTCTGCCTGCCATTCTGTCTGCCTGTGCTCACTCTCTCTCCCTCTCTCTCTGATAAATAAATAAATAAAAATCTAAAAAAAAAAAAAAAAAACCTTTTCCTTCGCCCCCCCCCTTTTTTTAAGTTTAAACATTCCACAGAGATCACAGAAAATTTAACTTCAGATAAGAGGAAACTGCATAAGTCATGCTACTATTTAATTTTACCTGAAATTAAGACAAAATTATGGGCATTATTTCAAGAGAAATGGAAAGATTAAATTGTCAATAATAACTCAGGAAATCTGGATCACTTAATGAAACTTTTATTAATTATCCAAAATGGATGTGCTAAGGAAGTGACATTCTTAGTCTGATTATCTAACAAAAGTTAAAAGAAAAAGAGTTGGGGCACATTTTGCAACATGGAAAAATAACCTATGCGAAGAGAGTAGAAAAACCCATCAAGAATCAATGAGAATATAGACCAATAAAAAGTTCAGCATCATCATTTTACAGAGACTCCAAAGCCAGTAACAGAGCGCTTAAGAACATCAGAGGGAGAGACTGAGCTACAAAGGAGACATAAACATTTAACGGTTAATGCCCAGCAAATTCGCTTAAGGAGAGAAAGCGGAGAAGACGGTGAGTGAGGCAACAGAGGCAGTATTTCTTAGGAACGGGGTCTAGAAAGAATTTTGGAGCAAACTCTTGGAAAGGAAACTGGAATGAAATAAGATAGCCCTAGAAAAAAATGAAGAGCATATGCTGGCCTCTTCCTCTTATATATGCTCCATCTTCTCTTTCTCAGTCTTATTCCTCTCCCTATCTGTCTTATACTTTTGCCTTTTCTTCACCAGGCATTTCTTCCCTCTTCTTTCCCATGTCTTAACTGGCCAAAACATAAGCTTGAAACATAAAGTAAAATCCTCCCTGCTACAAATTTTAAAGTGAAGGGAGCCGAGTTTTTTGTTTTGTTTTGTTTGTTGACATTTACTTTTCTCGGCATGGACATCTATCTCCTACCATACCCTTTAAAAAAAAAAATTGAGCGGCCTTCCAGTAATTTCTTTTCTCCATGAGGCAACGGTCCACATAAGAAAGGCTGCTCATCTTCATTTATGTCCAATAAATTCTCTCACACTGAGCTCTATGAACCTTTTTTCCTAATTCTATCCCTTACAGAAAGACTGCTGTCAGTTTTTATATAAAACCACACAGAAAAGCTATGCATTCACCATGAAACTTTCTGTTTAGGATACCTAGTCCTAGCTCCTCATTTACCTCTTAGGAGGCAGTACATCATACTGATTAAGAGTAGAGGCTCCAAATTCAGGCAGCCCAGTTTTAGTCCTCTGCCACCTACTAGTTGTGTGACCTTGGGCAAGATGCTTGACCTCACCAAGACTCAACTTCCTCAGCTGCAAAACAGATAATAAATGTATTCACCTCATAGGGTTATTGTAATTTTTAAATAAATGTAAGGTTCTCAGCATATTGCTAGTATACAGTGCTCGAAAACTAACCAGTCTCATTTTTCAACAATCTACATTTTACCAAACCTTTTTGAAAAATATGGGTGTCCTCTTAACCCCTACACTTTTCAAATGTAACCCAGGCCCCAGTGTTCTGGACAGAATGTGGTATGTCACTTTAAACTGCATAGTTTCAGGCAACCCCTTCGGGTCCCCTCTCTCCTTGAGAGCTTTGTACTATCCTTTGTTATCACTCAATAAACATTACTTTGCTGCCCCTCCAAATAAGTAAATAAATGAATAAATAAACTTGCGGTTTCTACGTACATGCTATACCTTCAACAACCTACTCTAAATTTTCCGTAATGTACCACTCAAGCTGATTTCATGTTTTTTGGATGTCTTTCTCCAGGGGTCTATAGGAAATAATCTACATTATCAACTTCTCAGTATTGTTTTGAGATAAAAGGTATTTATTACTCTCTGAATCTCTCAAATTAAAAAACAGGATCTAGGAGAAGCTTAACGGCCTGAAAAGAGGCAAAATAGTTGGTGAGAAGGACAGAAGTAGGATATTACCATCCATGACATTGTATTTATATTCTGAATCAGCCAACCTTTCTAGGCTTGCCTGAAATTTCTCAACCTGTTCATCTGTTAAATACATAATGAACCTTGTGCAAGGATACAAAAGGTTAAAAAGGATCCAGTCCCTTTCCTTGAAGAACTTCTGGAAAAGAATCAAATTAAAGCTCACCATATAGTGTCTTATTACAAACAGCAAAATGAAATGGGACTTCATTAGACAAAAACCCCAAATGAGAATACATTCCAATTTTTCATCTTGATGACAGCTGAGAAGGGCTCTGAGTCTAAAAAGGACACTCGGGGCACCTGGCTGGCTCATGGGGTTAAAACCTCTGCCAGGGTCCTGGGATCAAGCCCTGCATTAGAGAGCCTGCTTCCCTTCCTCTCTCTCTGCCTGCCTTCTGCCTACTTGTGATCTGTCAAATAAATAAATAAAATCTTTTAAAAAAAGAAAAAAAAGACACTCAATTCCTACCTTCCTTTTGTGTCTCTTTGTAGTAAAGGAAGACACACATTAGTCTTTCAATTAACAAAAGGGAGGTAATAAAGTATAACTGAAGGACAATTGTGGGTTTTAAGTCCTTTTTCCCCCACATTAGTCCCTCATCCCTACCTGTTTCCTGTCTTTTGAACTTGGCTAAGTAGCTTCATTCTGGACTGAATATGCCTTGTTTATCAAATGAGGAATTCTATCCTCTTTGCTCTCTGTTCATGTTGGAAAAGGTGATTGATCAAGGTCCCTCCTCCCACCACATTCTATAATCAGGTATTTCCAGATCCAAAGAGGCAGGCAGAAATCTTCCCAAGGAAGGGGCCAAGGGTAAGAACTGGGGTCTAGGGAGCAAAGAACAGTGAAAGAGGCCGAAGCCAGTTCTCACCGAGAGGATCTTATCACCCTCCTGGAGCCGCCCATCCAGGGCCGCAGCCCCATTCTCTTTGATGCGGCTGACGTAGATGCCACTGTCGTTGGAGACATACTGCTGATCTGTGCCACCGACGATGTTGAAGCCCAGCCCTGAGAAAATCATGGAGGAGTTGTAAAGGAGATAGTGATGAAGAAGAAAGGGAATAAAGGAGAAGAGAGGAAGAGGAAAGTTCTAGTTGGGAGGGGAGACTGATGAGTCAACTGTGATATAATGGGTCAACTGACACGGGCAAGGTCAGTGAAGAGTATCATCAACAGAGGTCAAGAGTACCCAGAGTTGCCCACTTAAACCAGGCAAGACTAAAAATATAAATGTAGTTATTTTGTTTGTACTAGTCATACTAGTTTGCTGAGTATAAAAAGATCTATACTAAACTCAGTGAAATAATGGTGATTCTTACGCACTTCTGTTGACATTTGATTTTGCTTCTGCTGGCGACATTTAGAGGACCCAGTTTTTTACTTTCCTGCTATTAATGTAACAATGTGAGCTGTGTTCATGAGAAGTCATGCTTTTAACTATTTAGCAAATGAACTATCCTTAATTCAGTGGAGGAGAGATTCTTAACCAAAGCTTCCCCTTCATACTTCCCTTCTCCCAGTGTTCAGGACAGTTTGTGTATGGAGGTATTTTGGAAGAAATGGTCTTAGGAGTGTCATTTATTTTTCTATTTTAGTGTAGGTGTTGGCAGGAATCCTGGGAACCAAAAAGATAACTGAAGCTTCTCAATAGGACTAAGTCACCAAATTCACTGTTTCCTTTTCTACCTCCAGTGCAAACAACCATGAATTTGGGTAGTTTGCCAAATTTTATTCACTGTAGGAAACGGACTACCCACTGATTAACAACTGTCCATTCTCCCCCTTGCCCTAATCCCTGGCAAACACCCTTCTATTCTTTGCTTCCCTAAATGACTAATTTAAATGGGTATAAAAAATTCAGTTATGCAAGATGCAAGATAAGTTCTTGAGAGATGATGTACAACTTGGTGCTTATAGATAACAAGTGTTACTGTACACTTAAAAATGTATTAAGAGAGTAGGTCTCATTTAAGTGTTCTTACCATAATAAAATAAAATAAAATTTTAAAAAGAAAGAAGACTAGTAAAGTGTCATTTCCATGGATAAACCACTAAGTTGTGGAAAGAATTTCACTATACAAAAAGAAATTGTTATAAAGAGTTTTTAATCCATGCATTAAAAAGGGGGGGAACTCCCTGGGTTTTCTTTCTGTCAGATACTGTAGAATTCATAGTCATAGTGCCAAGAGAAAGGAAATAGTATGAAAGCAATTAAAAAACAAAAATCTGGTGGCACAATTAGAAGGACTAGCCATGATCACAAGCTTACTATTGGTTTCAGTAGAAAACAAATAAAGGAGACATATGTGGGCTTTCTAAAAAATTCTCCCCACTGGTGTGAAGCTCACAGTATTAACTTAAGTACTAGCAAATCAATCTGTGATTTAAGAAAACACATGGCCAAAGGGAGAGAAGCAGCAGGAAATATCTCATCTAGACAGCATACCTTATGGACCAACTATCTCAGCTAGAGAATGAAAAGGGTTCAAGATACAGGATAGCAAGAGCTCCTTCTAAAGATGCCTATTTCAACTTCCTTGAAAAGTAGGCTATGAAAATTTAAGTTACTAAATGGTTTCTCTTAGAACACTTTATTTGTATCATAGTGGGTAGGAGGTACTGGAAGGGGATGGTGGGTAGTGATAAGAAAGAAAGGTAGGTGAAGCCTGATTAATGAAGGCTTTGAAATTATTTTCAAACTGACAGCTTTGAGCATGGTGGCTGAGGACAACCAGCCTTTCACAATACTAGCACAAACAATTGAGAGAAAATCTTTCCAATCTAACATCTTCACCAAATACTACAAATGACTCTGGGGACTTGGGGTACAGGGAAGATGTGTTAAGTAGCTAAACACAATCCAGTAGTTAGAAAGAGCGGGGACTTTGCTACTGGTTACTGAAAGCTACAGAACAGTGCCTAAAGAAGGAGAGTGGAAGAAATCTTACTGAAATTTTCTATAAACATGCAAGTGCTTACTCTCACCCAAAAATCACGTTATATAAGCATGTTAGTAAGGAACTGCTCCATTAGTTGTAAATGAACCACACCACTTCACAGGAAAACTCTGAGACCCACATGAAGTCTCTCTGTTCCGCAGGAACATTTCTAAAACAGAACTTACCTATAATATGAAGCATTGATGAAATAAACAGGAGTCACCAAAGTGCTGAGCAGCAGTACTACCAACTCAAACCTGATCATTTACTATGTGTCAGGTACTATGTTATGTTCTGAGGAAGACATAAAGCTAAATGGGACAGTCGCTGCTTTAACCAGAAACAGAAATTTATTCTTTTCCCTGTCCCTTTTAGATTTTGCAGAAACAAATTAAAGTCAGAAGACCTGGTCACAAATTCAACTCCATAATTTACGAGATGTGGACTAAAATAAGTCAGTGTACCTCTCTGATACTCTGTTTTCCTTTCTGTAACACAAGGATTACAAATCCTGCCCTCCCTACTTCAAAAGCTAATTGGTAGGGTCTAATAACATAAAATCTGAAAAAAAGTCCTTTATGATCTACAAAGTAGATACCACAAGAGTAGCTGTCAACAAACGGGTACCTGCTACTGCCCCAAATTGGGTAGTCTGACGGAGAAAAGATTAACAAATACACAGTACCAATGTGGAAAGCCCGAAATATAAGGCAGATAAAAAGTCCATTAATAGGACAAGATTGGTTTGGAACCCAAACCTAACTGAAATTAAGTATGTCTGTAACTCATGACCCAGAGAGCCCCATCATGAAGTTTCTAGCAAGGGTGGTATTTAAAATATGCAACAGTCAGTCCAGCACACGCACCATCCAACTGCAACAGATGTCAGCTGGAAATAAGCAGGAGAAGGGCTATCCCAGTATATATATGCTGATTTTCAACTGTGTCCTAGGAAAATCTTCCATAGAGTAGATCATATATTCTGGTTTGTCTGGGAGTCTTGATATATACCTGTTGTCCCAGTATTATTAAAATAGTTCCCTTCAATTTAAAAAGCATCTCATTGTGGACTAATATGACGATCCTAACTATAAAGGGTAATGTAAGAAAAAAAAGGTGATGTGAAAATGTGAATTGCAGCATGCTTTGTGGTAGGATAGAACTGATGGTAATTCAGCTTATCTATCCTTTGGGGAACAGATAACTAGAATTTGGTTAAGAGTCAGAAGATCTGGGGCACCTGGGTGGCTCAGTCACTGGGTGTCTATCTTCAGCTCAGGTCATGATCCCAGAGTCCTGGAATTGAGCCCCACCATCAGGCTCCCTGCTCAGTGGGAAGCCTGCTTCTCCCTCTCATACTCCATCTGCTTGTGTTCCCTCTCTCACTGTGTTTCTGTCAAGTAAATAAATAAAATCTTTTTTTTTATTTTATTTTTTTAAGATTTTATTTATTTATTTATTTGACAGAGAGAGAGAGAGAGAGAGATCACAAGTAGGCACAGAGGCAGGCAGAGAGAGAGAGAGAGGAGGAAGCAGGCTCCCTGCTGAGCAGAGAGCCCAATGCGGGACTCGATCCCAGGACCCTGAGATCATGACCTAAGCCAAAGGCAGCGGCTTAACCCACTGAGCCACCCAGGCGCCCAATAATAAAATCTTTAAAAAAGAGAGAAGTTCTGAATAATCATATGTAAGGTAAGAGTTTTAAAATGTAATGTTGACACTAATAGCACAATACCTTCTTATAAATTAGAAACCCAGCACACAAAACAGTATTACTTACTTACAAAAGTACATGTATATTGAAAGACATGTAGAAACACATTAGAATGGGTGCCTCTGGGGGAAGGATACAGGATGAAGTTTAGGGATGAAGGGCAAAAATCAAAAAGCAAAAACAAACAAAATACAGAGAGGGACCTTGCATGTACTGATGATGACAATGTGTGACAGAACTACAGGATATAATTAATTCAGCTCTCAGCATCTACAACCCAGAAGGGGTTGAGTGCAGAGGGAAAAATAAATAGACTGGCACTCAAAAGACTTTTCAAAAAGTGAGGGAATAAAGAAGTATTGCATAGTGAACTCTGGTTATAATGTGCCAATAAATTTTTTAAATGTGGTAAGATTAAAATGGGTGCTTGGTCTGCAATTTGGAAGAGAAGTCTAAATGCAAAAAAGTAAAAAGACAGCTGAAGAATGATGCCACCATAGGCGTGGGAGAGAAAGGAAGTACGTTTTTGTATAAGAGTTTTGTACAGTTAAACAATGCCTTCTTGTGGACAGCCCCTTCCCATCTCCAGGTCTGGACCCTGAGCTTGTTTATGCGTAAGAGCAGTAATAGCAGAAGCAATGGTTAATGTTTATTGAGCATTTAATACGTACCAGGTACTATGCTACCCACTTTTCATACATCATCTCATTTAATCTCAACAGAGAGTGATTATTACTTACATTTTAGAGATGAATTTCAAGAAGATGAATTTAAAGATTAAGTAATTTTACAAAAGGTCACACAGCTCTTCACAAAGCAAAGACAGATTACACAGTGTGAGTTTTAAACCATTTTGCCATACCGTATCTTTGTAATAAACAGAAAAAACCACTTTAGGGAAAAAAGTCTGCTAATAAGTAAGGCTGCCAAAAAGTTAAAAATTTAAAAAAGTAAGGCTGCCTATCTTGGGAGTCAACCTGCCAGTGTTGGAATAATGTTTGTAGAACAGTTAACGAAAGTAATATATTACAGAGGAGGAACTGGTCCTTCTGGGGTTCTGTCGTCACCTTAGTCAGGGTCCCTATTGTTTACTTTCCGCAAGAGAAGGAAAAACCCTTCGTTTATTTTAGATTCTTATCTATAGAATCTAGAAGTTATAAAGTAAAAGTAAAAAACAATATTTAACCATATTACATATTATTCTAGAACTAATAATTCTGGACATAATTAAAATGAAATAATCCATTAACACCAACGATGGTAGCCACTTGCTGAATTATGAAAACCAGACTGACAAACACCCTATTTGCCCCCATCAACCTGCAGGTTTTTTCCAGCCCAAGATAATCTCACAAATTTTCCCTAGATGTCAAGCAAACTCACTGTTTGTTTGTTTAGCGGTAAAATATATGTAACATAAAATTTATCTTTTTATCCATTTTTTTAAAGATTTTATTTATTGGGATGCCTGGGTGGCTCAGTTGGTTAAGCTGCTGCCTTCGGCTCAGGTCATGATCCCAGGGTCCTGGGATCAAGTCTCACATCTGGCTCCTTGCTCAGGAGGGAGCCTGCTTCTCTCTCTGCTTCTGCCTGCTTGTGTTCTCCCTCTCTCTCTCTCTCTCTAACAAATAAATAAAATCGTTTTTAAAATTTTATTTATTTATTTATTTATTTGACAGACAGAGATCACAAGTAGGCAGAGAGGCAGGCAGAGAGAGAGGAGGAAGCAGGCTCCCTGCTGAGCAGAGAGTCCGATGCGGGGCTTGATCCCAGGACCCTGCGACCGTGACCTGAGCCAAAGGCAGAGGCTTTAACCTACTGAGCCACCCAGGTGCCCCTATCTTTTTAGCCATTTTTAAATGTATAATTCAATGACATTAAGCACACGCACCATGTTGTACAACCATCACCACTATACACATCTTCACCTTTCTCATCATCCCAAACATATCTGTACCCATTAAACAGTAACTCCTCCCTCTACTTCACCCCAGTAACCTCTATCATACTTTATATCTCTAGGAGTCTGCCTATTCTATACACCTTATCTAAGTGGAATCATACAATATTCATTCTTTTGTGACGCGCTTTTTTTCACGTAGCACAGTATCTTCCAGGTTCACCCATGTTGTAACATGTATCAGAATTTCACTCCTTTTACAAACTGAAAAATATTCCATCGTTCGTCCACACCACATACTGTGTATCCAGTCACCTGTCAGTGGACATTTGGTTGTTTCCACATTTTGGCTATTGTGAATAGTGCTAAGAACACTGGTATACAAGTGCCTGTTCCTGCTTTCCATTCTTTTGGGCAATTATCTGGGAACTGAACTGCTGGATCACATGGCAATTTTTCTGACAACTTGAGGAACTTCTCAACTGTTTCCCACAATAGCTGCATCATTTTACATTCCAACAAGCAACGCCCAAGGTTCCAATTTCTCCTTATCCTTGCCAATACTACTTATTTTCACTTGTTTTTTGGAGAATAGTCATTCTAGTGGATATGAAGTGGAAGGGGATGTAATATGTGACTGTGGTTTTCATTTGTACTTTCCTAAGACTGGAGATATTGAGTATCTTTTCTTGAGTTCATAGGCCATTTGCATATCTTCTCTGGAGAAATGTCCCTCAAGTCCTTTGCATATTCTGAAATGGTTTTTGTTGTTGTTTTTGTTGCTGAGTTGTAAGGGTTCTTCATACATTCTGGATATTAATCCATTATCAGATACATGACTTGTGAATATCTTCTCTTATTCTGTGTTATCTTTAATTCTCTTTAGTGTCTTTTGATGCACAAAATTTTTGATTTTTAATTAAAATTAATTTTAAAATTAATTTTTAATTTAAATTTGGTAAAAACCAATTTGTTTCTTTTGTTGCCTGTGCATTTGATGTCATATCCAAAAAATCATCAAGCCCCAAAATGTAAATATTTCCCCTATCTTTACTTCTAAGAGTTTTATAGTGTTAGATCTTTGGGGGGGAGCAGATATCTTGTTTATTAATTTTAAGTTTTTAATTAAATTAGTTAACATACAGTGTAATATTAGTTTCAGGAGTGGAACTTAATTATTCAACACTTCTATACAACACCCAATGCTCATAACAAGTGCACTTCTTAATCCCCACCAATTTAATCCATCCCCTTACCCTCTCCCCTCTGGTAACTATCAGTTTGTCTCTGAGGTTAAGAGCCTGTTTCTTGGTTTGGGCCTCACTCTTTTTTTTTTCCCCTTGGTTCATTTGTTTTATTTCTTAAATTCCACATACGAGTGAAATCATAATGTACCATTCTTATTTCACTTAGCATAATACTCTCTAGCTCCATTCATGTCCTTGCAAATGGCAAGATTTCACTCTTTTTTACAGCTGAATAATATTCCATTGTATATATTTATACTGTATTTTCTTTATCCATTCATCAATCAATGGACATATAGTGTTAGCTCTTACATTAAGGTGTTTGATGCATTTTTAGTTAACTTTTATATGTGATTTATCGGGCAAGAATCCAACTTCTGTGTTTTGCATTTGGAGATTCAGTTTTCCCAACATCATTTGTTGAAACTGTCTTTCCATGAAACAAATGGTCTTGGAACCCTTTCAAAAATCACTTGACCATAAAGGAGAGGCCTTATTTTTGGGCCCCTTTTTCTATTCCATTGCTCCATACATCTGTCCTTATACTTCTGTCCTCTATACATCTATCCTACCACACTATTTGGAACACTGTAGCTTTGTAGCAAGCTTTGAAATCAGGAAGCTGTGAGTCCCCCAACTTTGTTCTTTCTTTTCAAGATTGCACTGGCTATTTGGGAGGTCCACTGAGATTTCATATGAATTGCAGAATGTGGTTTTCTTTCTGCAAAAAGGCCAATTAGATTTTGACAAATATTGCACTGAGTCTGCAGAATGCTCTGGACAGTACTGTCTGTCATCTTAACAATACTAAATCTTTCAATCCATGAATGTGGAATATATTTCCACTTACTCATGTATTTAATTTGTCAAATTTTGTAGTTTTCAATATACAAGTTATTGCCTCCTTAAACTTACTGACAAGTATTTTATTGCTTTTGAAGCTACCATAAATGGAATTAATTATTTACTTTCCTTTGCAGATTGTTCATTGTTAACGGGGAGAAACTAAACTCATCTTGTGTGTTGAGTTTGTATCCTGTAACTTCACTGACTTTGTTATAAATTCTAACAGGTTTTGTTGGGTTTTTTTGTAGAACCTTTAGAGTTTACTACAAGTAAAATCATGCATCTGTGAATAGAGACAATTTTACTTCTTCCTCTTCAATTTGTATACCTTTTCTTTCTATTCCTTGCCTAATCAGTGTTTCTGGCTAGAACTTTATTTTATTTATTTTTTTAAAGATTTTATTTGAGAGAGAGGGAGAGACAGCACATGGGGGGAGGGGCAGAGGCAAAGGGAGAAGAAGACTCCCCACAGAGCAGGGAGCCCAATGTGGGACTCATTCCCAGGACCCTGGGATCATGACCTGAACTGAGATCAGATGTTTAACCAACTGAGCCACCCAGGTGCCCTGGTTAGAACTTTTAATACCATGTTGAATACAAGTGTGAATGTTAGCTGTGGATTCTTTGTATATGGCCTTTATCATGTTGAGGAAATTTCCTCTTATTCCTTTGTTTTTAACATGGAAAGGTGTTGAATATTCCTAAATGCTTTTTCTGTATCTGCTGAGATGATCACATTGTTGTTGTTGTTTTTAAAGATTTTATTTATTTATTTGACAGAGAGAGATCATAAGTAGGCAGAGAGGCAGGCAAAGAGAGAGGAAGGGGAGCAGGACCCCGCTGAGCAGAGAGTCCGATGTGGGACTCGATCCCAGGACCCTGAGATCATGACCTGAGCCAAAGGCAGCGGCTTAACCCACTGAGCCACCCAGGCGCCCCTCACTTTGGTTTTTTCCTTCATTCTATTATCAAGTCGTATTACTTTGAACAATTTTCTTTCACTGAATCTTCTTTGTATTCATAAAACATACCTCATTTTGTCGTGGCATATATTCCTCTTAATATATGTTATACTGAATTAAAACGGTGTAGCTCAATGATCACCCTAATATTCCATCTGGAGGCAATTTCTGATCAAAACCACATGGAGCTGGACCCAAGCAGAAACTACCAGCTTGATGAAATGGGGATTAGAGTTTGGAGAGGGTGAGGTTGCTGGAAGTTGCAGGGCAACATTCTAGAAAGGAGGAACTCAGGCAGGAAAAAAAAAGAGAGAGAGAGAGAGAGATTCAGGCATCTGCATGAGTCTTTACCAAGCACTGGCCCATGCATATGTTGAGTCAAATTCCACAAAGTCGGAAAAACAAACACTAGGAAGTTGTACGCTGAATTGTTATCAGATTTCACAAAATGCAAGGAGACTTTCAAGTTCTGACCAGCCAGAATGGAAATCCTCAGTGATTCATTTGAAAATTCTGTGAACACTCACTTAGAGCATCTCTCATTTGTAGAGCTGAACTATATGTGAAGTAAATGCTACTTTAGAACCTAGAAAAGGTTACAAACAGGCCTTCCGGAGGTCAAACCCATCTATAAGTTACTTAGTTACTTAACTGCCTGCTAAAACAAAGGTAAACATTGTAATATTAACAATGTCAATGTAATAAAACAAAATGCAGACATGCAACAATGTAATATTTGCAACATCCAGAATCCAATTAAAAATTAACATGTTATAAAAAACAAGAAAAATGACCAATAATCAAGAGAAAAATCAGTCATTAGAAACAGCCAGAAATAATAAATGATGAAATGGGCAGACAAGATGCTTAAAAGACTATTATAACTATGTGGACATAAAGTCAAATCTAATGACAAAACAGAACATTTTTTTTCAAGCCTTTAATCCATTTTGAGTTGATTTTTGTATATGGTGTAAGATAGTGGTTCAGTTTCATTCTTCTTCACGTTTGCTGGTCTTTTGCATTCTATCCAGTTCTCCTAATACCATTTTTAAAGAGACTAACCTCTCCCTGTTGTATATTCTTAGCCCCCTCATCATTAATTAATTGACTATACATGCATGGGTTTATTTCTGGACTCTCTATTTTGTTCCATTGATGTACATATGAATATGGAATATTTTTTTTAAAAAATGAGACTTACAGGTTTGAAAATTACAATGTTTGAAAGTAAAAATATACCAGGTGTGATTAATATCAGATCTGATACCACAGGAGAAAAGATAAATGAACATGAAGACTCAGAAGAGAAACCACAATAACATGGAGGATAACAGCAATATGTAACTGGAGTTCCAGAAGAAGAGGAAAAAGGGAAACAAAAAATATTCAAAGAAACAACTGGCTTGGGGTACTTAGGTGCCTCAGTTGGTTAAGTGTCTGCCTTCAGCTCAGGTTATGATTCTAGGTCCTGGGATTGAGCCCTACATCATGCACCCTGCTCAGCGGGGAGCCTGCTTCTCCCTCTCCCTCTGCCTCTCCCACAACTTGTGTTCTCTCTTGCTAGCTCTGCTCTGCTCTAATAAATTTTTAAAAATTAAAAAAGAAAAAGAAACAATTGGCTCAAATTTGTGAAAAATCTACATAAACAGATCTAAGCTCAACAAACTCCAATCAGAATAAACACAAAAGAAAAAAAAACAGCAAAGTACATCATAACCACATTCCTCAAAGACAGATAAAAAGAGTATCTTATAAGCAGTCACAGGAAAAAGGACACTTAAGTACTAAGACGCAAAGATGAGAATGACAATAGTCTTTTCCTCAGAAACTATACATGCCTTAAGTCAATGAAACATCATCTTTAACATACTAAAAGAAAAATAAAAGTCAACTTAGAATTTTATATACAGTGAATATAGCATTCAAAAAGAATGGGAAAATAACTATCTTTTCAGAAAAACAAAAGTTGTGAGAAGTTGTCACATGCAGATCTAAACTATGATCAATGTTAAAGGAAATCCTTCAGGCAAAAGAAAAATAACATTGAACAGAAACTGGATCTATATAAAGGAATAAAAGCACCAAATATCATAAATACATGGGAAAACACAAGTTAAAATGAAAAAGATGGACAAAGATACACTGAACAACTGGATTGGCCCTTTTAATATCATAAAAAAGTAGACTTCAGAACAAGGAATATTACAGAGGATAAAAAAGCACACTTCCTAATGAAAAAGGAGTCAATTCACCAAGATGACATTAAATTACCAAATATGAACATACCCAAGAGCAGAACTTAAATATATATGCAGCAAAAACTGAAATGAAAAAAGGCAAATAAAATATGACAGCTGTAGATTTTAACACTTTCCTTGCAGTATCTGATAGAACAAGTAAACAGAAAAATCAGTAAAAATACAGAATACTTGAGCAACACTAAGAACCAACTTGACCTAATTTATCTTTACAGAACAACACACTCAACAACTATGGAATAACATTCCTTTCTAATGCACAGGTAATGTTCACAAAGATTGACCACAGGCTACTTCATAAGTCTGTGTTGCTAAATTTCAAAAGACATTAAAATTAGAAATCAGCAAAAATAACTGTTTTAGTTTTCTTGGGCTGCCATAACAAAATACCACAGACTACAAAGTTCTAAAATTTCTGTTTTGGAGGCCTGGGAAGTCCAAAATAAAAGTACCAGCAAGGAAGATTTCATACTGAGGCCTCCTCTTGACTTATAGGTAGCTACCATCTCACTATGTGCTGCTGCTGCTGCTGCTACTGCTGCAGCTTCTTCTTCTTCTTCTTTTTTTAAAAGATTTTATTTATATATTTAACAGAGAGAGAGAGATCACAAGTAGGCAGGTGGGAGTGGGGGGGAAGCAGGCTCCCCTCTAAGCAGAGCCCAATGTGGGGCTCTATCCCAGCACCCCATGACCTAAGCCAAAAGCAGAGGCCCAACCCACCGAGCCATTCAGGTGCCCTTAACTGTATGCATGTGCAGAGAGAGAGAGACATAGAGAGAGACAAAGAGTTCTCTGGGTCTTGACAAGGACACTAATTCTATAGGATCAGAGCCCCACCCTTTAGTTCATTTAACTTTAATTACTTCTATAAAGATCTTATCTCCAAATCTCCAAATACTGTTCACACTGAGGGTTAAGGCTTCAACATATTGAGGGGGGGGGGTACCACAAACATTCAGTTCCAGTCTGTAAAAAAAGATACTGAAAAAAATTTCCTCAATGTTTGGAAAACAAATAACCAATGAGTAAAAGATGAAACTGTAAAGGAAACCAGAAAACACTATAGTTGAATGATAATGAAATCACAATATATTACAAATTGTGGGATGCAGCCAAAGCAACATTTAGAGGGAAATTTATAGTTTTACATGTTCACAGAAGAAATAAATAGGTATAAAATCAATGATTTCAATTTCTATTCTAAAAAACTAGAAAAAGAAGACTAAATTAAACCTAAAGGAAATAAAAGAAGAAAAGTGAAAAAAATTTAACAAAGCCAAAAAGATGGCTCTTTGAAAGAATTAATAAGGTTGATGAACTGCTAACAAGGCTAATCCAGAAAATGTACTTTATAGATTATCAATTTCAGGGATACAAATGGATTATCACTATATATCCTAAAGATATTAAAAGGATAAGGGAATATTATGAATAATTATGGTGGCTGTCAGTAAAACAGGAAATTTCTTTCAAAAAAAAAAAACCCCCACAACTTATAAAAACTGACTCAAGAAGAAAGAGAATGTCTGAATATCCCCATATCTATTCAAAATATTTCCAAGTGTAGGGGTGCCTGGGTGGCTTAGGGGGTTAAGCCTCTGACTTGGCTCAGGTCATGGTCTCAGGGTTCTGGGATCAAGCCCTGTATCCCACTCTTGGCTCAGCAGGGAGCCTGCTTCTCCCTCTCCCTCTGCCTGCCTCTCTGCCTACTTATGATCTCTCTCTCTCTCTCAAATAAATAAAATCTTTAAAAAGAAATCTCCAAGTGTATTAAAGATACTGAATTCATAATAAAAAAAAATTTTCCCACAACTTCAGGCCTAGACTATTACCCTGATGTATTGTAGCAAACATTTAAGGAAGAAATAATTTCCGTATGCAAAAAAAAATCCACAGTATGTTCATAATTTCACAAAATGTTTCTTAACCCATTTATTATGAAAAAGATCATCTTGGTACCAAAACATGAAATATACATTGGAACAAAACTACAGAAAAACATTCCTCCTGTACATAGACTCAAAAATCCCCAAGAAAATATTAACCAACTGAACCCAGCAACATATAAAAAGGATGAATATAGGGTTTATCTAAGGAATGTAAGGTGGTTTTAACACTGGTCAATCAAATGAACAAAGTCAGCAGTTAGTAAAGGAAAAATCATATGATTATCTCAGTAAATGCAGAAACAGCAGGTGGCAAAAGTCAACACTTCTTCATGATAAGTATTCTCAGCAAACTAAAAATATAAGGAAATGTTAAATCTGATTAAAAACAGCGACGGGATGCCTGGGTGGCTCAGTTGGTTGGACGACTGCCTTCGGCTCAGGTCATGATCCTGGAGTCCCGGATCGAGTCCCGCATCGGACTCCAAGCTCCATGGAGAGTCTGCTTCTCTCTCTGACCTTCTCCTCTCTCACCTTCTCACTCTCTCTCTCAAGTAAATAATAAATAAATAAATAAATAAATAAATAAATAAATAAAAACAGCTACAAACTAACATCCCTAAAACTCGGTGCAAGGAAAGGATGTCCACTCTTTCCACTAGTATTTTACCATTGTACTGGAGGTCCTAGTCAGTATGGTAAGAAATAAAAGATAAAGATTAGGAAGAAATAAAACTGTCACTATTGATGGATATGTATATGTGGGAATGGGGGCATATAGGTAATCTCTATACCTTCCTCAATTTTGCTGTGAAACCAAGTGCTCTAAAGAAATAAAGTCTTGATTTTAAAAATTAATATTTGCCTGTTGGTGGGAATACAAAGTGGTGCAGCCACTGTGGAAAACAGTACGTAGTTTCCTCAAAAAGTTAAAAATAGGGGCGCCTGAGTGGCTCAGTTAGTTGAACATCTGACTCTATCTCAGTTTGGCTCAGGTCTTTATCTCAGGATCATGAGTTGAAGCCCTGAGATGGGTATCACACTAGGTGTGGAGACTACTTTAAAAAAAAAAAAAAAAGTTAAAAATAGAACTACCCTATAATTCAGTAAGCACACTCCTGGATATTTACCCCAAAACACAAAAACACTAATTCGAAGAGATATCTGCTTCCCTAGTTTAGAGCAGCATTATTTACAATAGCCAAACTAAAGAAACAGCCTAAGTATCTACAGGCTGATGAATGGATAAAGAAGTGGCATATACATACAATGGAATACTACTCAGCCACAAGAAAAGGTAACATCTTGACCTCTGCAACAACATGGATATAACTAGAGAGTATCATATGATGTGAAATAAGTCAAAGACAAATACCAAATGATTTCACTCAGATGTGCAATTTAAGAAGCAAAACAAATAACCAATGAGGAAAAAAAGAGAGAGGCAAACCAAGAAACATACTCTTTAGAGAACAAACTGATGGTTACCAGAGGGGAGGTAGGGAGGTGTGAAATATGTGATGGGGATTAAGGAGTACATTTGCCCTGATGAGCACTGGGTGCTGTATGGAATTGCTGAATCGCTATACTGTACACCTGAAACTAATATTACACTGTATTTTAACTGTACTAGAATTAAATTTTAAAAAAAAAATTTTTAATAACTACTACTACTCTGTTTATCAGCCTTCTACACACAACATCTGTTCCTTATCTCCATGACTTTGTCCTCTTCCCTTTGCCTAGAAACATACTTTACAGTAATTACTTGTTTAATTATCTCTTTACCCTATTGCAGAAATTAGTTTCAATTACAAATAAGCTGCTATAAACACCCGTGCACAGGTAACCAGCTTTTGTGCATTTTTCTATCTCCTGTGCCCACACAGTACCTTGTCAATATACAGACCTCAGTTGGTGTGAAGTGACCGTTAATGCCGTTGGAAAGAACACTCAGGTCAGAAACAACTAACATTTCCGGCTCTAAGGAAATCTAGCAAGGTTTAAAAAATTCTCTGTGAGACTCTAGCAAGCTTTTTCATAACCCAAAAAAAGGCAGCACAAAAGAAAAAGAAAAAGAAAAATATTGAAGGGAAAGGCCAATGACCTTAAAATTCCTATGACACAGGGGACCCTGCCTTTCCGGGATGACTACCTCTTCTCCCGCTGGAGTCTATACGCCACACAGCAGCGGTAATGGCAGGCACCACTTTAGTACTTGGGAGTGAATGGAATTATCTTTTGGTAAAATGCTTAGAACAGTGCCTGGCACAGAGTCTACAATATAAAAATATTTGTAAAACAAACAAATTCATTTAAGTCTCACAAGTCTATGAGTAAGTTTGATTAATACTCTAAGGAATCATCTAAGGAAGATGAGGCATTTAGAAGTGTGGGAACTCGCCCAAGGTCTCACGGCTAGGAACTTAGCATTTTGGCTCTTCACCACTATGCTCTGCTGCTCACTGCAATTATGTTAAAATTTAATTCTCTTCTGTAGCCATAGTATCTAGCAAAAAAAAAAAATATATATATATATGTGAATCGAAAGGATGAATGAATGATTCAAACAAGTGACTAAAGAGATGAAATGACTAGGCATCTTGTCATTCAAAACCAGCCTGGTGGTGAGTACTAAGAAAAGCATGTATTGCATGGAGCACTGGGTGCTGTAAACAATGAATCTTGGAACACTGGCATCAAAATCTAATGATGTATTTTATGGTGACTAATGTAACACAATTAAAAAAACAAAACAAAACTGTGCTCTGCAGAAATCCTCTGGTGCAAAGATATAATACATCACTTGTTTTTTGCTACGTCTTCGAAAAGACATTAACAAGTAAATATGCATTGACAAACAGAGAAAGAGGGAAAATCTTTAACACTGCAGGAACACAAAGATGGTGCCACAATCCAAAAATGTGTTAGCCCCATGGCCAGTCCCTTCCTATCACAGTGCTCCATCAACAGGGGCAACAAAGAATATGGCCTCCCAAAGATGGTTCAGGCAATACTGAGGAGGTATACCTGGGCCTCTATTTATTGCTCTGTAAAAGAAGTTTCAAAATGAAGGAAGGATTGCTAACTAAGAGTCACTCAAAATAGAGTGCAAAGGACTTTGAGGAAGTAGGCCTTATGTACCTCTCCTATTTCAATTCTCAGAACATCATTACTTTTTTTGACTTTTGCCAACTGGGCACATCCTTCTACTCTGGACAGAAGAGAGCTAATGTAACACCTGTTAATTAAATAGCCAATCCTGCATCAGATAATCAGCTTAAACTCTGCCAGCACCATTATAATTCTTTCAAAACAAGTTATGTGACCTTGTGGCACTTACCTTTATAAGCTGTTCTCCCGGCTCACAATTCACGGCACACTTTCAATTTCAGTTAACCCTGTCTCCCAGTGAAACCCTGAAAACATTCTGACTGCTTTACAGCCTCCTCTTCTTGACTGACAGCTCCTCAACTTCTTCTGAAATATCTATGTAGGTATCTTTAATCTCTCATTTCAGGATAAGTCTTTGTTCAAACACTGAACATACATGCCAGGTCTCTACTGGATCATGTCTCCATTTGTTGCCTTTCTTTCAAAAGTTTCGATCTCTTCATTTTCACCTCATATTATAATCTGAACCCTCCCCCACAGCCATCTTTTCAACTTTCTCTTACTCTACTGCTTCTTACCCAAAATATGGTAATCTGCACATTGTAGTAGGCATGGATACACCATAGTTTTATACAAGGGGAGGATATTATCTATAATATCCTAAACATATCCTAAACATCTATAATATCCTAAACATTTCCTAAAGACATTTAATATGGTCTTGAGTCTCTTGTCTGACCTACAAGGAACCAAACCAACCTTACAAAGGTCCATAGTTATTATGGCTATTCTACCTCTTGAGGTACCTGCCATATGCCTATCATAATTAATAATTATTCTCCTACTGAACTTCAAAATTCTTAAAAATAAGGATCTTTTATTCTTTATTCCAGTATCTATGATTCCTAATCATAGTGTAGGCACATAGTAAACATCAAATGAATGTTTTTAAGAACAGCTTCCCTTTATTTCTGACTCTCCTGAAACCAACAGTTTGTTCCTAAATAAGAAAAGATCATCTTAGATCTTTTTCCTCAATAACTCTGTACTTATTCAAATAGTCATTGATGATTTTTCTGCCTAGTCATATGGCTTTAAAAAATGTTGCTATAGCTCAGCATCTATCAGCTTGCCTTTCTACTTCTTCAGAGTAATTCCTAGATGTTTTACTTCACAGTTATTTTTGATTGTCTTGAAAATATATTAACAAAAATGATCCTTGAAACAATCTTAAAGACTTGTATAATACACTCTTTTTACTCTATGGGATTTTCTAGCTACTCTAGCTCCTTGTTTCTTGAATCTTAGTTTTTTATGCATTATAACACATTATGTTCAAATTCATTCTTTCTTATGCATAACACATTATGTTTAAATTCATTCTTTCTTTAAGTTAGTTGAGAACCCTGTTCGACTTTCTGAAAGTTAAATTAGACCACGTTACTGGTTCTTTTATCAATATTTCTATTCTATTTTTCCCAACATCTATGTCTTCCTAATCATTTCATGAACACTTACCCACCACTTTGTGTCATACCCAGCAAGACATTAGGAAAACAAAAGACGAAGGATATATATCTTTTGAATCAGAAGAGCTCATAGAGGGAGGAGACACAAATAAGGAAGCAAATACAGAAATAAACACTAAGACAGAGATATGTACAGGGTCCAGTTGGAGCCTAAAGAGAACAAAAACTTTCTATGATGGTTCACAGCCTGGGTTTTTAAGTCACACGGACTTGAATCTGATTCTTAACACTACCTCTTAAAAAAATGTGTGACATAATTTTCTCACTTGTACAATGGTCTAATAACCATTTCAACTGTTCCTTGTCGGGAGTACAAGAGACAAAGTGCTTAGTTTAGCAATACATGACAAGCATTCAATAAATGGTGTATGGTATTCGTAACAAGGAGGTAGCTAGCCTATATAAGGCTTCCTGGAGAAGGTTTTTGAATTCAGTCTTAATCAATGAACAGGAAGGGAAAGGAATCAAAATGGAACCTTAGAGAAAGGTTAAGTTTCCACACTAGCATTAAGAACTTGTCTAACAACCTCAGCAACCTCATCTCCCTTAACTCTTCTAAATGAACCCTCCCTTCTACCCAGGCTGGTGTACTCACTGACCTCAGAATATGCTTTACTAATTTTCTCTTTTCTATTACTACACAGGCCATACCCTTCCCTGTGCCTGGCACTCACCTATAGACTGTCTGTAAGTCCAACATAAATTCTACCTTCTTGAAATTGATGGGTTTGGCCCTTATCAATGGCTCTATTCTTTGAACTTGTCCTGTACAAGGTGAAATTAACACACTCCCCACCACATTTCCCTTGCCCTATGACAACATACAGGCTCATCATAGTCCTTAATCCTTTTCACTGAGCTTTCACTTTTGAGGTGTAAATGTAATGTCTCCATTGGAATGTAAATTCCTAAGGGTAAGACTTCATGCCAGCAAGAGAAAATAGGGCAAAGACATAGCACCTTAGTCTCAGATCTATTGGGTACATGAATGAACAGTTCAGAAAACTTAACAACAGTCTCAAGGTCAAATGCAAAGTGCATGACCAATCTGTAGACTTAAATACTTGGACTTAATGAGATTTCCTGTTTTTAGGTTCTCCCTTGAAATGCCCTCAGCTCTACCAACAACAAACTATAAAAACTTTCCACTGTGGACTGTGCAAGTTGTCTAAGATGCCTCAAATCCTTAAGGCATGATATAATCAAATAAAGGCTAGGAGAAAGGCTGGGAATCAACTCCTTAGACATGGCTACTATATTGGAAGGCAACATATGGAATAGTAGAATCAACAGATCTAGGTTGAACTCACTGGCTTTAGAACTTGGACAAATCCCTAACCTCTCTGAGAGATATTTCCTCAAATAATAAAGTGGATGAATCAGTTAGCACTCATGGTTGCTGTGAAGATTAAATGAGTTAATATATAAAATAACTAGCATAGTATCAGAAATATAATACCCCACTAATTATTCATTATTAAAACACCATACAAAGGCAGTATCCTCTGCAAAAAAAAGTAAAAATAGAGATTCTCTTCCTTCTTTAAAGATAATATATCAGGAGAAACCTGCTGAAACCCACTGAGGCCTCAGCCCTGAACAAGCAATCCTAATGTTAACACCCAGTGGGTCACAAGGCTGTCTTTATGGCCAATCTCTATCTGTTACAGTGGGGCTGGGGGTAGGGGGTAGAGGGGGTGAGCTAGATTAGATTCTTGTGATACTTCTTAGAGTAACTGGGTCTTTTCAAAATTAAGAACTCTTATTATAATAAAGGACAATGTGGGAGGCTTAGAGACTATAAGCAAGCTGAGCTCCCACAGGAAAAAAAAAAAAAATCAACAGTATTCCATAAAGAATAAAAGGTGAACTCCTCAAGTGTTTGAAGCCATTTAAAATTCTGACCACTGCCTCTGACAACCCTTCAGATCACTCACTGTCAGTCCAAAATGGCAGGAATCATAAGGTAACATGTGGAATGTCCCCCCTCCTGCAAAATCATCAACTCTTGGAAGTAAGTGGAAGACACCGCCAAAGTCATCCAGCCTAAGTGTCACCTTAATACAGTTGAGGAAGAAGGAACAGGTGAGGGGCGCCTGGGTGGCTCAGTGGGTTAAGCCTCTGTCTTCGGCTCAGTTCATGATCTCAGGGTCCTGGATCCAGCCCCGCACTGGGCTCTCTGCACAGCGGGAAGCCTGCTTGCTCCTCTCTCTCTGTCTGCCTCTCTGCCTGCTTGTGATCTCTCTATGTCGAATGAATAAATAAAATCTTAAAAAAAAAAAAAAAATCCCTGAAAAAAGAAGGAACAGGTGAGATGCCAAGCTACATGCCGAGCTTCTTTCTGCCTCCTCAGATACTCACTTCATCATAACTTCCCCAAGATTTCATTTGTTCCCTTGCAATAAGCATGATCAGACAGAGTAAGTTCACTTACCTTGCAAAATGGGCCCAAACACTGAAAATATCCCAACACTCTTGCCCTTGACAGAACACTGGCACAAAAGTGCAAGAGAATATACAATTTTTGCTGTTAGCTGATTAAACTTTCAGGTCTTTGCACAAGAAGTTGTACAAAAAGAGTGACAATGTTGCCTACAAACAGAAATGCATATTTAGAACTAGAGGCTTTTCATATTTCTTCTGCAGAGCAAAAAATCTCTATGAGCCTATCAAAGTTACTGGGATAAATGACTTCTTCCCTGTGTGTCTTCATAATGACACAGCGAAGAAAAGCTGAATCAGAATGTGAGACTTCTTAGATGGACAACATACCAGGTAACTAGCTCTGAGAGGCGAAAAACAGAAACTTGAAACATTCTCTTGTTAACTGAAACAACCAAACGTCAAATGACTGTTTTTATCCCAGTTCAATCTTAAATTTGGGGCTCTACTTTCCTAAACTCTTAAGTTTATCAATTTATATGCGTTAAGACATGAACATACTTCGGAAAATTAATGGAGTCACCTGATGAATAAATATTCATTGTGAATAAATGCATATATACTATAGAAACTAAAGTACTTTTGGGGAAAATATATTAGCTAGATATAATTATTCTTCTTAATTAGTACCTTGAAGTTTGTCCTAACTCCAATGATTCAGAAAAATGTCAACACCAGGAACTTTCAGTCTGCAAGATCAACAGGATCAGAAAATTTGAGCAAATGGTGAGCTGAACATTTGTCAACCCTGCTATACAAACACCAAAAAATGTGATATTACATTGAACTTTAAAAAAAACATTCAGTGACTTAAACACACAAAATAGTATCAGAGTTCTCCTCTGCTATAGCCAGGAGATCCTGGAAATACTGCAGATGCCACAGTGAAAGAACCACGTCAAACTATGTTAAATTCTTAACAGGCAAGAATCAAAATTCCAAATCACATCAAGGCAGCTAATATAATAATGAGGGATGCCTATGCTATAGACGAAAGAGACAAAATGGGAGCAGGACAACTTTAAATACTTGCAGGACAATCAGAAAAGGAGCTAGCATTGTTTTAACTGACCCTAGGAACAAGTACCAATGGATGAGAAGTACAGAAAAGCAGATTTTGGGGTTAACAATACTTTTTCATACTGGCCTCAAAAGTCAATAAATACTAAGAGTGAGAGAAGGAGAGATTTACATAAAGTAGGAAAAATGAATCTAAAAGAACTGGGCATACTGAATGAGCATTCAAAAAACGTTTAGGAGCTCCTATGAAGTATGACACTAAATCATGCAGGTTAGAATGAGTTACTTTTCTATAAGTAAAACTGACTTCCAGTCTGATATAACTAGAAAAAAAAAAAACAAACACAAAGTACAGATGACTCTGAAAGCTGTATTTTATGAAGAATAGTCTGTAAGTGGTGGTCAAGATATTGCAAAATTCCACATGAGAAAAGATGATGGGCTGTCTTAGGTAGTGGAGATCCCAGTGGGGTCGAGGAAAGGAGCGGGAGATTTACAGAAACATTTCAGAACTAGAGCTCTGAGTTCTTGATGACTTACTGAAGACTCTTGGAAAAACAGTTATTTAGTAGGATTTACTGTGCTCATCAATCTATTCCTCTACCAAGAATAACAACAATAGTAGCAAACACACAATGCTTTCCAGGTGTCAGGCAATGTTCTGAACGTTTTGAAGTACAGTCTATCATGCACAGTTTACAGATGAGAAACTAAGGCTTAGTTTCTATCAATAAAGTAGTCAGACAATCAGTGTCAAAGTTCTAGTAAGAGGTTAGATACCAGATGGATCTACGTAATCCCAACGCTAAAGCTCTTAATCCATACACCAGACAGCTGTAAAGGGGAAGCAACAAAAACCAAGGCAGGCTGACCTTGAACAGCGTTAAGAGCCCACTCGAGAGAAAGCGCTGGCGGAAACGGGGGGGTGGGGGGCGGAGGGGTTCTAAGGGGAAAGATGACTGAAGGTTAAGTGAGGATTTAGCGGTGTCGGAATCACAGGATGTGCTTGTTTAAAAACAAACAAAAACAAAAACAAAAATTTGCACTGAATCCAAATTCCTAGAGATGGGACCTAGGAATGATCTTAAAAAAAAAAAGATTTTATTTGGAATTAACATTTTTTTTTTTTTAAGAAAAACCGAGAAACCCTGGGTCATTTTGAGGCACAACCAGGTCTGAAAAGTGCTGTAGCCAATCTCTAAGGTTTCTTTCCGTTTTAGCATTCCAGGTGATCCCCAAAACGGAAAGAAGGCGGGAGGGATGATTCCAGCACCAAGAAAACGGCTCTGCATTTACAGTCAACACCGTTTACGGAACTGTCTCACAGGATCAGGGATCAGGCAGGCAACGGGAAAGAGGGGTGTGGTGTTTAAAAAGCAGGCTCTGGGGCAGAACTTTCTAGCACTCTCAGCACGCGAAAGAAAACCTTCCTGACTAGAATACAGGTGATAAGCTGACGGACAAATGAGGTGGGCTCCTCAGACCCGGGTCGGGCTCACGATGGATGCCCGCATAGTCTTCTACGTGCTCCGAGCGTTGTGGGGGAACCTCTAGGCTGGGGCCCGCCGGCTCCAAGGCCGAAGGAATCGGGCTCAGCAGGAGAGTTTTCTGCTCTGCCATCACCTCGAGCACCCTGCGCCCGGAGACGACCTGTGCCACACGTACCCGAGGGTCCTCTGGTAAGACTGATTTCCTCCTCAGTGACCGAATAATCCACGCTCCCGTTCATGTCTCACCGCTCTTCTGGCTTCCCACCTGGGTCGGCCCGGGCTCGCGCAGGTGAAAGTGAACCAATCTCCGCGCGGCGCCCAAAGCCCAGCACTTTCGGTTTCAGGAGCCCGGCGACCGGAAGAGGAAGTCGGGAGCGCCGGGAGCGCAAGGCATCCTGGGAGTCGTGGTTCTCCCGGCTTCCCTTGCCCCGCCCGCGCCACGAACTACCGGCTGAGACGGGTCGGTTACCATCCTCCTACTTTACGGTTGGGAGTGGAGGTTGTCAAGGTCCGAGACACAAATAAATTGATACTGGCGAGGAGAAATTCAACAAAAGCTCCTGACATCTCGTGGGGGAGGGGGGAATAAATTCTGTTATTCGGATTAGAAGGGGCGTCGGAGGCAATCCGCTAATGCGACTGCAGAGAAGGAAATCTCACCCTTTTACAGAGCCGGGCAGATCCAATCCATCCCATGCATGTTCTCGTGGGAGAGAACTTAACACCGTTTGCTGTGTACATTCTTCGGTATCTCACCCCTGTAATGGCCAACCGTGTTAGGTAATTGCCACGATCCGAAGGAAAAATAAAACTGTGACAAGCAGGACACTTAAAGCTTGGAGCAAGGAGCCTAGGCTAACTCCTACAGTGAGGGGAAATGGGACCACTATTCTCTTTCAAATCGAGTTGTACCTGACAAAAAGCTTTTTGGAAAAAAATTTATGTACAAATAAAAGATACAGAGGAGGGATGCCTGGATGGCTCAGTGGGTTAAGCCTCTGACCTGATGTCGGGGCAGGTCGTGATATTAGGGTCCTGGGATGAACCCTGCCTCACGCTCAGACCTCAGGGGGGCGGGGAGGTGGGGGTTGGGGTAGTGGGGGGTCTGCTTGTTTCTCTCACCGCGCCCCGCCCCACCCCACCCCCGCCTGCGCTTTTGCTCCCTCGCTCTCTCAAATAAGTAAATACATTTTTTTTAAAAAAAAGATTGTATTTATTTGACAAGGAGAGATACAGCGAGAGAGGGAACACAAGCAGGGCCAGTGGAAGAGGGAGAAGTAGGCAGGGAGCCCGATGTGGGGCTCCATCCCGTGACCCGAGCGGAAGGCAGAGGCATAAGGACTGAGACCGCACCCTGCCATCCCATCCCCCCACCCCCACACCACAGTAAATACATTTTTTAAAAAAAATTTTAAAAACAGGCAAAGGAAGGATTTATAATTACAAATTTGCTCAAGAAAATTCGCTAAGAAAAACTGGAGAGGTAAAGTTTTCTTCCTTTGGAAAATCCAAGGTTTTTATTTATTTATTTCTTACAGTAAGACTAGTGGATGCACTAGCTGTGACTTCATCAGCCTTCTTGACTTTGAAGTACAATTCCAAAAACAGAGCTCTAAGGAATGATTTCGGATCAAAAACTCAAAGCCTTAAAGTGCAGGAAGAGGTCTTAAATGTGGGAAACAACCTGGAATTACACCAGAGGGATTGGTGGGACACCTTGGAGGGTTGAAAAGTGCAGTTCTGATTAAAGCATTCAAATTCAGATTAAAAGCAGGAAAAAATATACAGTGGAAAAAAGTCTCTTTAATAAATGGTGCTGGGAAAATTGGACAGCTATGTGTAGAAGAATGAAATTTGACCATTCTCTTACACCATACACAAAGATAAACTTGAAATGGATAAAAGATCTCAATGTGAGGCAAGAATCCATCAGAATCCTGGGGCGCCTGGGTGGCTCAGTGGGTTAAGCCGCTGCCTTCCGCTCAGGTCATGATCTCAGGGTCCTGGGATCGAGTCCCACATTGGGCTCTCTGCTCAGCAGGGAGCCTGCTTCCCTTCCTCTCTCTTCCTCTCTCTGCCTACTTGTGATCTCTCTCTCTGTCAAATAAATAAATAAAATCTTTAAAAAAAAAAAAAAAGAATCCATCAGAATCCTGGAGCATGACATAGGCAGTAACCTCTTTGACATCAGCCACAGCAACTTCTTTCGAAATATGTCTCCAAAGGCAAAGGAAACAAAAGCGAAAATGAACTTTTGGGACTTCATCAAGATCAAAAGCTTCTCCACAGCAAAGGAAACAGTAAAAAGAAAGATGCAACCCATGGAATGGAAGAAGATACTTGCAAATGACAGTACAGATGAAGGGCTGATATCCAAGATCTGTAAAGAAACCCTCAAACTCAACACACACAAAACAGATAATCATGTCAAAAAATGGGCAGAAGACATGAACAGACACTTCTCCAAAGAAGACATACAAATGGCTAACAAACACATGAAAAAATGTTCATCATCTTTAGCCATCAGGGAGATTCAAATCAAAGCCATACTGAGATACCACCTTACACCAGTTAGAATGGCCAAAGTTAACAAGACAGTAAACAACATGTGTTAGAGAGGATATGGAGAAAGGGGAACCTTCTTACACTGTTGGTGGGAATACAAGTTGGTGCAGCCACTTTGGAAAACAGTGTGTAGATGTAATGAAAAGAAGGGCCATCTGTACCCCCAATGTTCATAGCAGCAATGGCCACAGTCACCAAACTGTGGAAAGAACCAAGATGTGTTTCAATGGACAAATGGATAAAGAAGATATGGTCCATATATACAATGGAGTATTATGCCTCCATCAGAAAGGATGAATACCCAACTTTTGCATCAACATTGACAGGACTGGAAGAGATTATGCTGAGTGAAATAAGTCAAGCAGAGAGAGGCAATTATCATATGGTTTCACTTACTTGTGGAGCATAAGGAATAACATGGAGAACATGGGAAGATGGAGAAAAGAAGGGAGTTGGGGGAAATTGGAGGGGAAGACAGACTTCTTCCCCAGTCTCCCCCAGAGACTGTGGACTCTGAGAAACTAATTGAGGATTTTGGAGGGGAGGGAGGTGGGAGGCTGGGTGAGCCTGGTGGTGGGTATTATGGAGGGCATGTATTTCATGGAGTACTGGGTATGGTGCATAAACAATGAATTCTGGAGCACAGAAAAGAAATTTTTAAAAATTAATAAAAATTAACAATTTCAGATTAAATAATCAAACCAGAACCTACCATGTTTAAAGAGAGAGAGCGAGAGAGAAAGAGAGACATTCAGCAGGAAGACCTCTTACTTGCTAATCCTGCAAGAATTTAATAAGGAATAATGACAAGAACACTGGAGATGATGTCAGAAGACCTGGTCTCAAGTTTTGGTCCCATCTTCTTAGTTGTCTGGCTTCAAGCGGATAACCTAACATTTCCTAACTGTGATTTCCCATCCGAAAAAGGGCATGATAATAGATCTTTAAAATGTTGAAAGGATTAAATGAGATGACAGTTTAAAAATTACTTCTCACTTCAGGGTCTCATGGGTTTCTCAGTCAGTTGGGCATCTGACTCTTGGTTTTGGCTCAGTCATGATCTCATGGGTCCTGGGATTGAGCCCTGAGCCAGGCTCTGTGCTCATCAGGGGGTCTGTTTGAAATTCTGCTTGAAATTCTTTCTCCCTCTGACCTGCCTCATGTGCTCTGGCATACATGCTCTCTCACTCTCTCTCAAATTAAAAAAAAAAAATTCTCATCTTCAAACTCAGATTCATACAGCCCTCACTTCCAAGCCTCCTCAACATGTTGATTGAATAAGTGGATAACATGATCGTAATAAAAAGCAGAATATGGTAAGTGAAAAAATAAAGTATAAGTGCGATTGGAATATCAAGAGAGAAGAGAGGAAATAGAAGTGGGAAAAGCAAATCATCAATGAGGGAATATGCAACAAATCAATGAAAAAAAAACCAAGAGAATTGCATGGAGCACTGGATGTTATATGTAAACAAGAAATCTTGGAGCTCTACATCAAAAACTGATGAGGTATTATATGGTGACTAACATAACACAATAAAACTTTTTTAAAAAGACTCAAAGGGGAAAAAACTGTTGATTAACAGAGTGGGAGGGATTGGGGGTGGGCAAAATAGATGAAGGGGATAAAGAGGTACAAAATTCCAGTTATAAAATAAGTGATGGGGATGTAATGTACAGCATAGGGAATATAGCCAATAATATTGTAGTAACAAACCCTGGTGAGGTGCACGTGAGCACCAAGTCAAGGGAGAGGGAGAATGGAGTGAGGCCAAGGGAAGGTAGGAAGAGGGCTCCAAAGACCCCCTAGGGATCACCCTCACAGTGATACCTCCACTTCTCCAGTGACAGTGAAGACGCTGCTAGTGAAGACTATTTTTGACCCTCACCCCAACCCTGGCCAGGGTTTTGAATGCCAACCCCAAATGGTTCTACCCTCCCTTGGTCCATCCTCATTTGCTCAGGCTTCCACTCTTCCACACTCTTCTCTGTGGTAGGTAGCATGTTAGGGTACTGTGTGAGCCCCTGAGATGTTGGGGCCAGCCAAGGCAGGATGGAGGTGGGGCAAAGAGAGAAGAAGGGCTGTTCAAGGATCCTTCTCCTCATGGAAACCCAAACTGTACAACCAGCTCCTCTTTTGCATCCACAGGGATCTGAGAAAGTGCACTGTAGGCATAAGCAGCTCTCCTGGAGACCTGCTGCGAGTCTGGGGAGGGGATGGGCTAGCTGGCCAGCACTTGGCGGGGCTGGCTGGTAAGAGACGGAAGCCATGGCAGCTTCTTTCAGTGGGTCAGGCTGCTGCTCAGCACAGCTAAGCGAGTGTCTACTGCCTTGCCCGGTCCATGTACTCGTGATGCTCCCTGTCCACAGCAGACACGTCAGTGATGTTGTTGGCTGTCTTAGCAAGGCTGGAGGAGAGCAGGGCCTGCTCATCTACCTGCACAAGTGGGAGGCAGGCTGTGGTAGTTGGCTTCTGCCTCTTTGAGGGCTTTGGCGGGGGCAGGGGGGTGTTGGCTGCTAGAGTCCAGCAGCAGCTTCCGCTCCTCCTGGTTCTGGTCCGAGTACTTGTTCTTGCTGCTGTAGCAGCACCCCTGGCTGGGGTCTAGCTGGGCGCTCAGGCCAGGGGAGGAGAGCCGGCATCCCTTGGGATCCCTTCTATCACATGACCTGTGTGGCTGCATCTAGCAGACAGCCACCTGCCTCCCCACCTAGCCCTACTCAGAGGTGCACAGCTGCCCTTGTTCCTCTATGCTTTAAAGTCTATTTTGTGGTAAGCAAAATATGTCAATCTGAGAAAGACAATTATCGTATGATCTCATTGATATGTGGAATTGAAGAAACAAAACAGAGGAGCATAAGGGAAGAGAGGAAAAAATAAAACAAAATGAAATCAGAGAGGAAGACAAACCAGAAGAGTCTCTTAATCACATAGGAAACAAACTGAGGGGTGCTGGAGGGGAGGGGGATGGAGGGAGGGAGTGATGGACATTAAGGAGGGCATGTGATGTCATGAGCCCTGCAACTGATGAATCACTGACCTCTACCTCTGCAACTAATAGTACATTGTATGTTAATTAATTGAACTTAAATTAAAAAACAAAAATTTAAAAATAAAGCCTATTTTGTCTGATTAAGTATTACTACCTAACCTTTTCACTTTCATTTGCATGGAATACCTTTGCCATGAGTTTCAGTCTATGTGTGTCTTTAGGTGTGAAGTAAGTCTCTTGTAGGCAACATATAGATGGGTCTTTGCTTTTTTTAGTGCATTCAGTCACCTTGTGTCTGCCTTTTGATTGGAACGTTAGACCACTTACATTTAAAGTAATTAATTGACAGGTGTGTACTTATTGCCATTTTGTTATTTTCTGTAGTCTTCTCCTTTTTTCTTACTCTCTTCCCTTGTGATAGATGATTTTAATGTTATGCTTGGATTTCTTTTTATTTTTTATTTTTTGTATACCTGTCATAGGTTCTCAGTTTGTTACCATGAGGTTCATATATAAAATTCTAAGCATATAACAGTCCATATTAAGCTGATGGTCGCTGAAGTTTGAACACATTCTAAAAGCACTACATTTACATTCCCCCGCTCCATGTTTTATATATATAATATCATACTTTGCATCTCTTTATGAATCCCTTTACTCATTTTTGATATAATTGATTTTACTTTTGTCTTCCAACCTTCATATTAATTTTATAAGTGATTGATATTCTACCTTTATTATATGTTTGCTTTTACTAGTGAAAGGTTTTTATTTCATAATTTTCTTACTGCTCTTGTCTTTTCCACTTAAAGTGGTCTCTTTAGCGTTTAGTGGTGATGGATTCCTTTAACTTTTTTTGGTCTGAAAAATTCTTTATCTCTTCTTCAATTAATGACTAATTTTTCATTTCAGTTGTATTCTTCAGATCTGACTGGTTCATTTTTATATTTTCTATCTCTTTATTGAAGTTGTCACTGAATTCATTCAGTCTCCTCTCATATGGGGAGCATCTTTATGAACATTACCTTGAATTCTTTGTCAGGTAGATTTTTCATCTCTATTACATTTAGTTCTTTTTCTGAAGCTTTGTCTTATTCTTTCATTTTAAGCATATTCCTCTTATCTTTTCATTTTATCTGACTTTCTCTGTTTTTTTTTTTCCCCTGTGGGTTAAGGGAAACATACCTCTGCCAGTCCTGAGTATTGTGGGTTTGTGTGGGAATATCCACCGTGTAGACTACATGTACCTTTTGACTCTGACTGCTTGGTTGGAACTGTGGTGGACTTGGGCTGGGTGGTTCCAGGGCTTAGGTCCACACTAAGGCCACCCTGGAGGGGCAGCTGGAGCTAAAGTGGGCATGAACCAACAGATCCCAGGGTGCTTTGCACAAGGGCTGCCCTGGCAGGACAGCTGGGCCTGGAAGAATATGGCTCTCCATGCAGGAGGCACTTTGGGGAATGGCTGAAGCTGAAGCAGGCATGGGCTTGGGGTGTCACGGGATGCTGTGTGCTTGGGTTGTCTTAGTGAGTCAGCTGGAGCTGGAGTGGGTGGAGGTCAGGAGTGGCCTGGTGTGTACCATGCCAGGGCAGCCTTGGTGGGAAGGCTGGAGCCAGGGTAGGCATAATCGGGGAGCCACATTTGTGGAACAGCTGAAGCTGGTGTGGGCTAACGGCCCAGGGCCCACTGAGGGGGTGGACTAGCTAGAGTCCTGCTCCCATCTGCATTATCATAGTGGAGGGATAATATAAGCATCGGTGCTTGCCAGCAGCTCCAACCTCAGAGAGAGTTCCAATAGTTCCCCAACTCTTTGGTGGACACTCAAAGATTCTTAAATGGGTTTCCTTCACTTATAGTCTAGTTGACCTTTAAACCACTGGGTTTTTGTTTTGTTTTGTCTTGTGTGTGTGTGTGTGTGTGTGTGTGTGTGTGTGTGTGTTGTTTGTTGTGGGTTTTTGGTTTTTTGGGGTTTTGTGGGTTTTCCTGTTTGTTTTTTGTTTGTTTTGTTTTGTTTTGCTGTGTCCCAGGTTAGGTGAATCTGTGCCTGTCCCTCCAACCCGCCACCGCTGCCCCACAGTTCATAGCACCAGGTGTGGGGTTTTGGTCATTATTGTGTCTCTGTCTCTTCTCTGTGTGGCTCCCCCATCCTTTGCTGTGCAGAGCTGTTTCATCAGCCCTACCTCAGTTCTTTCTCAGGAGGAATGACTATGTAGGTGTAGATTCTGTATGTCTGTGGGAAGAGGTGAGGTCAGAGTCTTCCTACACCATCATCTTCAACCCTTCCTATATTACATCTCAGATGTACAAATTTTGTCTTCCTATTCATATCCCCTGTACGGTGACAGTGAGTGTAATAATCAAACATAGTGATTATTCTCTTAATACTTGTTGAATGGATACATAAGTTAATTGTCCTGAAATTGGACCAGAGAACATGTGAGTGACAGGATCAGTTTCTCATAGACCACTATGAACTGTTATCCTTGACTAGATTCCTTCTTCGAATACCTTATTCCTTCTAAACCAGGTCTCCCCTCATGCCTACTCCCTGATGATAGTGCAAATTTTATCATCTTTTGGTTTCTGAAACTTAATTCTAGTGTCAGTCTTGAAGTGCACTTTATCATTTAACTAATGGTGGGAACAAGATGGATTCATATATTATTTGATGTAACCTTCATAGTTACCTTCAGAGTAAGTATGGGTAAATCTATTTTGTAGATGAGGTAGCTAAAGATCAAGGAAAATTTTAAGATTTTTTTTTTTAATTTGACAGACAGAGATGACAAGTAGGCAGAGAGGCAGGCAGAGAGAGGAGAAAGCAGGCTCCCCGCCGAGCAGAGAGCCCGATGCGGGGCTCGATCCCAGGACCCCGGGATCATGACCCAAGCCGAAGGCAGAGGCTTCAACCCACTGAGCCAACTTGCTTAAGAGTTCATGGCAAGAAAGAAGCATTATCAGAATTTGAATGTACGGCTTAGGCGTTGATGGTCTTTCTAATACACCTCCCTTTCCCAAAGAACCAGAGACTGATGCAATTAGGATTCCTGGTAGCTTGGTGGAATTATTCAGACTTCATAAGATAAGCATGCAGGTAGGTCCCTGATTGACTGACTATGTTAAAAACCATTTTCTGAATTTCACATTCATTTTTCACAGGAAGGGTGAAATTAGCAAATTATTAGTAACAATAGTAAGAACAAAATAGCAGTAATAGTAGTGGTTCCTGTGACGAATTGTGCTGTCAGCTTAATTAAGCTAGAAACTGAGTTTCTCAAACTAAGTTTTACTATATTTAGGCTTTGGTTAAAGCCTAAGACTTAGGCTTTAACCAAAGAAAAAAACGTGTTTAATTTGGAGGGCAGAAGTGAACTAGTAGTTTTTGAAATTATTTTTGCAGTTGTGTATGACAACGGACAGTGTCAAGGTACCTGGAGGGTTCTAGCTCATTCTTGTTTTCCTCTGTCCCATCCATAATTCTTCTTCCTAAAACTTGTCCATGATGATCAAGAGAAGACCCAGGCCTACCCCTAGAACCCTGAGCATGGACACGCAGAGGAGGTAGAAACACAGAGGCAAAAATTTCCTTTTATATTCCTACTTCAGAAAGCGGGATGTGGGCGGCTTTTCACATTGACTGCTTGGTGTTTCCTTCTCTGATTCAGTTGGACGCTCTTCTGGACCTTTATTTTCCACTTCCTCCACAGTTGTGTAAAGTCTAAGTTTTAATGTGGATCACTTATCCTAAAACACTGATAGTGACTCTGCACCCCTGACTGCATCCTGAATGATAGTTATTGGTATAGAATAGAGGAATAGAATGCAAGTTGGGAATGTGGAATTGGTTCTCTGTAGCATTCCTTCAGAATGGTTATTTAAATTATCGTCAGTGGTTCCTGGAATCAAGTATCTGATGCCCTAGATCATTTTAGTCAAAGTGTTGAAGGAATGTGGGACTGGTTAGTTGTTTGGGGTGTACTAGAGATCTTGGAGAAAGAAAATGAGATCAGACTTTTAAATGTTTAACTCAAGTTCCTGGTACAAATATATAATGTCTATGTATCTATGTATCTATTCCTCTACCTACCTCTCTCTATTTCTAGATATTTTTTGACAAAAAAGTAGAATTCTACTACACATCATAGTTTATGACTACTTTTGTTAGTTTGTTTGGTTGGTTTTGTCCTAATAATACATCACAAAGACATTTATTCATACAAAAAAGTTTTTCTATAAATATCTAAAGATGAAAAAATAGATTAAAATCATATAAAAAGATATCAGACTCATATTAAAATAAGGAAATAATCACCTTTCTACCATGAGTTTGTCAAAAGTTCAAAAAATCTTCTAGTTATTCCTCATTCAGTAGAACAACAAAAATCTGTATCTAAAAGCCACCAAGCTAATTAATAAAGCCTCTGGCATTGATTAGAGTAGATAGCTAAAAGACTGGTAGTAATCATTTCTGGAGAGTAGGCTTTTGATTCAGTCCCAGGCAGTCATCACTGAAGTTGGGACTTCTGCATAAGCCACCAAGCATATATTCGATTGTGCTATTGTGAAATAAGTTACAGATAGCATCACAAAGTTAACAGTAGGAATAAAACAGTTTGTAGCAGCTATGAAACAGAATTCAGAAGGAATAAAATGAAAAGTAAAAGTTCTTTCCTCCAGGTTTATCAGTTCCACTCTTTAAAGGGAACCATTGTTAAATAATTTCTGTGTAAGTGTCTAGAAATATAGATTTTATATATTCATTTGAGAGACGGAGAGAGAGCATGAGCAGGGAAGGGGTAGAGGGAGAGGGAAAGGGAGAAGCAGACTCCCTGCTGAGCAGGGAGCTGGTTATGGGGTTAGATCCCAGGACTTCAGGATCATGATCTGAGCCAAAGGCAGGTGCTTAACCCACTGAGCCATCACAGGTGCCCCCTGCCTGTGCTGAATGAATGAATGAATGAATGAATGAATGAAATGAAACAACTAAACCCAGATGATGGCATATCTGTTTACAACATGGTTTCCTGAATATTTTAAGCTTATGTTGAGACCAAGTGCTCAAAAAAAGGTTCCTGTCAAAATATTACTGCTCATTGGTAATTACGTACCCAAGTGCTCCAATGCAGATGTACAATGAGATTATTGTTGATTTCATGCCTCCTAACACAACATCCATTCTACAGCCTGTAGATCAAGAATTAATTCCAACTTTCAAGTCTTATTACTTAAGAAATACATTTCAGGGGCACCTGGGTGGCTCAGTGAGTTAAAGCCTCTGCCTTCGGCTCAGGTCATGGTCTCAGAGTCCTGGGATCAAGCCCCGCAACAGGTTCTCTGCTCAGCTGGGGGCCTGCTTCCTCCTCTCTGCCTGCCTCTATGACTGCTTGTGATCTCTGTCTATCAAATAAATAAAATCTTTTTAAAAAAGTTCATTTCAAAATAGAAAAGAAATATGTTTCAGAAGTCTATAGTTGCCATAGAGAGCAATTCCCCTGATGGATGTGTGCAAGATAAATTGAAAAACTTTCGGAAAGAATTCCCCATTCTAGATGGCACTAAGAACATTTGCAATTCATGGGAAGAGGTCAAAAAATCAATATTAACAGGATGTTGGAAGTTGATTCCAGTGCTCATGGATGACTTTGAGTAGTTTGAGAACCCAGTAGAGTAAGATGTGATGGAAAGAGCAAGAGCAGTAGAATCCGAAGTGGAGTCTGAAGATGAGACTGGATCGCAGCAATCTCGTGTTAAGGCAAATGGATGTGGAGTTGCTTCTTATGGATGAGCAAAGAAAGCAGTTTCTGGAGATGGGATATACTCCTGGGGAAGACTGCTTAAATGACAACAAAGGATTTAGACTATTACATAAATTTAGTTGATAAAGCAAGCTACAGGATTTGAGAGGAGAACTCCAATTTTGAAAGAAGTTCTGTTGTATCTGCTGTGATTCTACTGTGCTATCAAATGGCATCACATGTTACAGAGAAATTGTTTGTGAAAGGAAGAGCAAATGTCCTTGTTGTCTTCCCCATTTGAGGAACGCCTTGTAGGACCACACTTGGAAAATAAGGACTTTCATTTTTTAAATTTTTTTTTAATTTTTTCAGTGTTCCAAGATTCATCATTTATGTACCACACCCAGTGCTCCATGGAGTGCGTGCCCTCCTTAACACCCACCACCAGGATCACTAATCCCTCTACTCCCTCCCCTTTAAAACCCTTCGTTTATTTCTCAGAGTCCACAGTCTCTCATGGTTTGTCTCCCCCTCCGATTTCCCCCAACTCAATTTTCCTTTCCTTCTGATGTCCTCCATGTTATTCCTTATGCTCCATGAGTGAAACCATATGATGATTGATTTTCTCTGCTTGACTTATTTCACTCAGCATAATCTCGTCTCAACTATGTTGATGCAAAAGTTGGGTATTCATCCTTTCTGATGGCTGAGTAAAATTCCATTGTATATGTGGACCATCTCTTCTTTATCCATTTATCTGTTGAAGGGCATCTCGGCTCTTTCCACAGTTTGGCTATTGTGGACATTGCTGTTATGGACATTGGAGTACATACGGCCCTTCTTTTCACTGCATCTGCATCTTTGGGGTAAATACAAAGTAGTGCAATTGCCAGGTCATAGGGTAGCTCTATTTTTAATTTTCTGAGGATTCTCCATATTGTTTCCCAGAGTGGCTGCACCAAGTTGCATTCCCACCAACAGTGTAAGAGGGTTCCCCTTTCTCCACATCCCTTCCAACATTTGTTGTTCCCTGCCTTGTTAATTTTGGCCATTCTAACTGGTATAAGGTGGTATCTCAATGTGGTTTTGCAATGTGTTTTTAACTCTGAACTTTGGTCACATTTTACAGTAGACATGATGATCACTATTTTGTGATCAATAAGTTATAGAGTAAATATTAATTACTTAGCACTTAGTAGGTACCAATTAAATGCTGTTTTCTACCCATTTTTCCCCTCAGCTTTCCTTTTCTCTTCAAAAACCTAATAAGAGTTTATATGAGAAAAAGAACCATTCAAGATTTGGATTTCAGTGAGTTACATTTCAATCCAAGAAAAGAACCTAATAAATTTAAAAATATGTAGAGGAGGGAAATTTTACTATCAACGTTTCCTATTTCCCCACTGGTTTATTATATGTGCAGTATCCTTGGAACCCCCACTTGCCCTCATTAGGCTTTGGAGTAAGTTAAATTGACAAGAGCATGATATTCATGCTCCTTGCTGTGCCATGAGAAATAAAGTCCTTTGTCTCTGAACCAGGCATCTCATCTTCTGCTACCATCCATGAAACTTAGGCCACTTTTAGGCAACAAGCTTGAACAATGGAAACCCGATTACGGTAACAGGCCACAGCAGCCACCAAGCTGAATGCAAACAGGCTCATTAAGTGACCCACCTTGAAATGGCCACAGGCCATAACTGACCAATTACAAGCAGGCACAATTCCTGAGATTACCAAAAGAGTGAAAAATCCCCCCCCCCCAGCCCCTTTCCCATAGCTCCCTCACTCTACTCTATAACTGTGGTCCCCCACCATCACCTCGTCCCAGTCTTTCCTTTGCTCTCCTGCCTGCCACTCCTTTACCGTGTATTCAGTAAAGTTCGGTCTCTTGTTCTGGCTTCAGTAAATTCTTTCACCATCCACCTTGCTGGACACGCCACATGTGGTGCCCCCCCATCCAATCACCGTGCCCCGCAAAACTGTGGCAGGCTAACTTGTTAGCTTGCACAAAGGGTAAAATCTTAGACCAAACACATTTCTTGACAGATTTTGGTGACAAAGATGGGATGCTAACAGAAATATGCTTTTCTGGAACAAAGAGAACAAAGGCTTCCACAGGCCAGACTGATCCGCTGCTGAGTCCTCGTGATCAAACAGTGGTCAAGAAGAGAGTGAGGGTTCCTCTCTGTCCTACGTTCAATAAATGCTTAGAGAATGAGCAATGAGTTAGGGCTCAAACAGGTCTCAAAGGCTCCTTTGACTGTTGTTCATTCTCCTCCAGAGAGGGATGAGGAAGAGATGTCATTACGACAGTAGAGGCAGAGATCCATATAGCCCTAGCCCAAATGCAGTACGGCTGTAGCTGCTGACTCAAGGCATCCTTAACGCAGAAATAAATGGTGTCCACAATGAAGATTTAGAAATCGAGTGGGCTCCAAACATTAGAAGCTACTTTGGTTGAGCCTTAAGCAGCGCAGGTCAGGGTTTAGTGCAGGTGTCTCTAATCTCCATTGTACGGTCGAAAGAGAACTTCAACTGCCTCCATTTTTACCTCAACCTTTCTAACTGATCAAGTTCTTTTTTCCCACTTGTATCTTAACTCAGGCAAAAGACCCTGTAGGCAAAACATCCCCTGAAAGGAACCAAAACTACCCTCTCAAGCAGTTAGGGCTGCCGTGAGCCAGCAAGCCCCCACCCGTGACGATGATGTCCTGACCGTCTACTGCCCATCTGCATGTACCCACTGACTTTTGCCTCATGTTTTCCTCCTGTAAACCTGGAAGTATTTGCAGTGCATTGGAGACGGTCTTTGAGATGCTAGTCTGCTATGTTCCAGGTATTGGCCTCACTGATATAAACTCCTTTCTCATTTCACCATCACTCGTCTCTCTGCCTTTGGATTTTGTCAGCCGTGAGTCTGGTCTGTTTGGGCCCACCCAGAGCTGGGTGCTCTTATGCCACTGTGCCCCAGCTACATTTGTATGGATTCTTCCCTATTGCCAATGGCCTGGCTGTTTGATCTGCTACTTAGAATACAACAGACTGGCACACTGATGACACACCCTTTGGGGCCATGAACCCTGGAAACAAGTTGTAGGGACTGAACCATCTGGATCACTCATGTAGATGTCCCTGGTAAAGAGCAATTTCTCTGATGAGACCAATGGGAATCGAACTAGTGATCAAACTTTGTACCACCCATCATGCCATACATGGCAGAACATCTACCAACATATACTGGGCACACACTTATGGTTCAGGAATTACAAGCACATAACACATTTATTTCTACTATACAAGGCAGAAGATAAAAGACTATTTCTTTTTAATTTTATCTTATTTTTTAATTTTTAAAAAAATTTTGTTCAGTTAGCCACTGTATAGTACATAATTAGTCCTTGATACGATGTTCAACAATTTGTTAGTTAATTATAACACCCAGTGCTCATCACGGCAGGTGCCCTCAATACCCATCACCCTGTTACTCCCTCCCCCTGACCCTTCTCCCCTCTGAAACCCACAGATTGTTTCTCGAGGCCTATAGTTTCTCATGGTTCATCTCGCTATCTGATTTCTCCCCCTTTGGATTTCCCTCCCTTCCCCTATGATCCTTTGTGCTATTGCTGATGCTCCACATAGGAGTGAAACCGTATGATAATTGTCTTTCTCTGTTTGACTTACTTCATTTAACATAATTCCCTCCAGTTCCACCCCTGTCCATGCAAATGGTGGGTATTCGTCATTTCCAATGGCTGAACAATATTCCATTGTATATATGGACCACATCTTCTTTATACATTTGTCTGTTGAAGGGCATCTCAGCTCCTTCCACACTTTGGCTATTGTGGATATTGTTGCTATGAACATTGGGGTGCATGTGCCCTTTCTTTTCACTATGTCTGTATCTTTACCCCAAAGATACCCCAAAGATAAAAGACTGTTTCTGGGGACGCCTGCGTGGCTCAGTTGGTTGGACGACTGCCTTTGGCTCAGGTCATGATCCCGGAGTCCCGGAATCGAGTCCCGTATCCGGCTCCCAGCTGCATGGGGAGTCTGCTTCTCCCTCTGACCTTCTCCTCGCTCATGCTCTCTCTCACTTTCTCTCTCTCTCAAATAAATAAATAAAATCTTTAAAAAAAAAAAAAAAGACTGTTTCTGATGCAGAGGCCACCACTGCCTTCTAGATTTGTGATGCCTTCCAGGCTTGTGATTCCTGCTGAAAGCTTCTGCCTGTTTTGAGGTTAGAGAGCCCACATTGCAGAGCCCAGCTCCTGGCAGACTGAAGACCCAAGAACTTTGAGCCTTTCTTGGGGCTGCCAGCAGTACCCAGCCATGGTGGACACTTTCTGAAGTTCCAGTATCACTGTTTGAATCTCAGCCAAACTTGGCCACATGGTTGGAACCTTTGAAATTAATCTGGGTCTGAACCATTTGCATCCTGACGGTGGTACGGTGGTAGGGTGTTGTAGTAAAAAGGCCTGACATTAAGGTTTTGATTGCTGAGGTGCCCATTCCAAAGCTATCACAAATAAATACATTGTTAGCTATACAAATAGATAAAGAGCCAGGACACTCCACCCATCAAGCTTGCCTTTTAGGAAGCCCTGGGTCTTCCTTTAGCCCAGGTAACTAAACCCTGGGATCCTTTTTTCCTTCCTGCACTCGAATTCCCACTCTTTCATTTTATCAACAATAAGAAGTAAACTGGTGACATTCTCAGCCCCCATAATGATAGAACCCCAGATCTGTGCACTCTCCCCCAATCCTAACCTCGCTATGTGGTCCCAAGGTACCCATGTAGGACTTGTGAGTAATAAACCTTGCTTTTTCAAAGTTCCCTAATGCTTGTTGCTGAGGTGTGTCTTGATCATATTGAGAACCACAAGGGCCAGTCCAGCCACCACACTGGCTCTGGTGGGGGAAATGTCTGTGGAGAGTCACCAGCAGGAGCACAGGTGCAGGAGAGTGGCCCCAGGCATTGCTAGCCAACAGCATCACTATGGATAGACCGAGACCTACACAGAGCACACATTTTATCCCTAAAATCACTCAACAATGAACGGGCAGTAAAGGTATTCAAAGAACCTTCAACATCCAGAAATGTGGTATTATACAAGTGTTGGAAGAACCTCCAAGAATGCAGCTCAAAAAGATTTTAGCTTCTACTTCCCTCACCTACTATTGACTCTCACCCAGTATAAGATGATTTAATCACTCAATGATGCGCTCTCCAGAAAGGAATCATTGCCTCTTTGTTAGAGTGGGCAGTTCCTGGGCTTTCACAGGATGCTGGAGGCCAGCAAAGGGGTAGTCCTGGTCCGCTGTCAGGAAGGTGGAGGCTATGCCCGCAGCCCTCCCAAAACAAAGCCACATGAAGCTGGACCAAACCAGGCAGGCCCAAGACAAGGCCAGAAACCCTGACCAAGTAAAGAAGAAAAAGCACAAAACCCTGCTTCCCAAAAAATCGCCTCCCCAAGTAATAAATATTCCACCCTCTAGTTGACAGCTGTCAAGGAATGATAGAAACCCAGACCCGGGGGTGCGCAACTCACCCTTAAGTGCACCTGTTTCGCTTCCCTGAGTGTGCTCCCACTTTAATAAACTCTTCATGTATACCCTCCAATGTTTTGCCTAGTCTATCTTCACATTCTTTCTTGCCACAAGACCAAGAGCCTCCAGAGACATCCTGGGGACCAGTGGGTGGTGGCCTCAGAGCCTGGGGTTTCCCCAGACTCCCCAGCAACATCTTGCCAACTTCCTTCCTGGATCAAGATAAGGACACAAGGGGTGTCAGGCTATATAGCTCTATTTTAAAAATTCTGGATTCTGCTGTGACCATTCCTAGGCATGGTGATGCCTCCTTCATTCCCCTGGTATATCACTCTGGCAGTACATCCTCAGGGGGTGGGGTGGGGGGAGGGCAGCCTGACCAGAAGGAGGCTTTGAGAATTTAAACTGAATTCTCATGGAATTTTATACAAGTGCCCTGGAGTCACCTGTACCAGGCCCTTCTAGAGGGAAGGTCTAGGTATGAGTAAGAGATTTTAGAAAGATTCTAGGGGTACCTGGATGGCTCAGATGGTAGAACATGTGAGTCTTGCTATCAGGGTCATGAATTTGAGCCCCATGTGGGGCATGGAGCCTACTTCATTAAAGAAAGAAACATTTTGGGGCACCTGGGTGGCTCAATAGATTAAAGCTTCTGCCTTCAGCTCAGGTCATGATCTCAGGGTCCTTGGATTGAGCCCTGCTTTGGGCTCTCTGCTTGGCGGGAAGCCTGCTTCCCCCCTCTCTCTGCCTGCCTCTCTGCCTACTTGTGATCTCTCTCTGTCAAATAAATAAATAAAGTCTTTAAAAAAAATTAAAAAGGGAGGACAAATATCAATTTTGTGGCAGTGGAAAGAGAATAACAACCCTGGAACTTGAGGAGAGAATATCTCAGACCTGGGGGTGGGGGAGAAGAGACATTAAAGATTTTTATCTTTCAGAACTTCCACTGTGACCTTCCTCATGAAGGATATTGTCCTGATGCAGCTCTGCTAGACCCCTGCAGGCATCTAAAATTCAAGGAGCTCCTGACTCTGCCATCCCCTACCAGACAGCTCTAGCCATGATTTGACTATCTCACCTTACCTTCTTGAGAAATCAGTTGGAAAAAACAGGAGTGGCCCCAATTCCTGCACCATGCAAAACACCTGACAATGCCTTCAGATGCCTCCTTCACCTCCACTCTATAGCTACCACTGATCTGGGATGTGGGCGAATACCATCTGACTAGTAGGGTACACAAACAGGACAAATCAGAGAAGTGCCTTTAGTCTCTGCAAACACAAGGACTATATTAAATTATTTTAACTAAATGGAGAAACATAGGACTTATTAGCTATTGGGAAATCATACTGGAGCTATGCTCCAATTGACTTAAGTGCCACATGGAAAGGACCTCAAAATGGTAACCAACATTTTTGGGGCATTTTGTGTATACCAGGAGTAACTGGCCTCTCAGCTGAACACATTCCTCTTAGGGATGGTCATAAAGGGTCTCCCTAGTGTTTAAGGAAACATGACTAGTAGACCATATAGGCCATAAATGATGGCAGAGCTTTCTCCAAAATGAGCATACTCTCCTTCATTTGGGGAGAGATTGCCTGAGACATAATTGACTCATTCCTGCACATCTTCAAGCCAACTTCCACACAATGCTGAGAAATGTGTTCCAACTTTTAGCTCAAGTTAGCAACGATACCACCAAAGCACGGAAAGACAAGAAAATCCACCAGCCCGATATGTTTCCTGGGACAGCCCAGAAGGCATCTCTTCACTGAATCAATAAGGAAGAACACTGGCACTCCTGAGCAGCTCAGTAGTAGCTATGTTCTAGAAGGCCTGGGCTGATGCTGCCACAGACCTGGACTCCAGCTCTCACTGGACATGACAGGATTCCAGAATGGCAGGGGTCACAAGGCATCATTGAGCCATCAAAGCCAAGGCATTTGTAATAAATGTAACATGGATCACACTGGAATGTCCACCTAGGAAACTTTTATTCACAGGGGTCTATGATGATGTCTACTAGAACATGATATCACTATGAGAGAGACAGATGGGAACCCATGAGGACAAGCATGATCTATGCAAACTGAAAGCTCTCCAGAATGATGTTAGCATGGGGGCCCTGGGTGGCTCAGTGGGTTAAGGCTTCTGCCTTCGGCTTGGGTCATGGTCCCAAGGTCCTGGGATCGACCCCCACATTGGGTTCTCTGCTCAGTGGGGAGCCTGCTTCCCTCCCTCTCTCTCTAACTGCCTCTCTGCTTACTTATGATCTCTGTCTGCCAAATAAATAAATAAAATCTTAAAAAGAAAAAAAAAGAATGATGTTAGCAGCCACAATGGAAAACCCTGACCCCCTCACCCAGTTGCCAGACCTGGGCCAGTTATCAGATATGGAACCATTGATGGAAGTGGAAGGAGGATCACCTCAAGCAGGGACTCAGAAGGCAACCATGCATGTATTCATAGAACCCATCCCTTCACTCCTCTGTCAAGTGATACTCGGATCCTGGAGCATGGGAAGTACTCAGATCTTATCAGCAGTTCTCAGGTATAGGGTCTGAGCTGCCATTGATCTCGAGGCAGACAAATATGATGGTGATGGTCCATTAGTGTGGGGGCAGATGGAGGCAAGGCAACAAACCGATTGCTGGCACAGGTCTTTCTCATGACCCATGCCACGTATGTTGTCCTCTTCCCAGCTCTTTGCTGAGAAAGCCGCAGATTCTACTTAGCAGCTGGCAGAATGCTCTCACTGATTCCCTGACAGAGGGAGGTGGGTTCATCACCACAGCAAAGGCCAAGTGAAAGCCCCTCCAACTGCCTCCTCCACCAACACAGGAGCAATATGCCAACTAAGGCAGTAGCAAGATCATGTTTACCTGAAGGACATAAGAATGGTGGTCCATGTTTCTTCTCATTGGAGGTCCTTGTGTGGCCCATGAAAAAAACCTTCCTGGTCATGGGAGCTGCTTGTTCTGTGACCTCCTCAGGTCACCCTTCAGGGAAGTAGTCCACAACAGGGAGCTTGGCTGATCAGCAGTCTCCAGTTGTCTTCCCTCAGTGGCTGCGGGAAATTCGCCCCAGGCCATGGTTCTCTTGGGAAATTCCAGCCATCCTTTAAGCAGGGTGGCATGGAACAGGGTCACTGCTGCCCAAAATAGGAGGCTGGTCACTCTGCCTCAAAGGCTCCTCCTGGCCTGGATGAGCAGGATTCACACCTACTCTGACATCTGAAGCCCTTCCAATACAATCTTATCTTTCCTCTCTCCTTCAATAGGAGAGGTATTGCAGCCCAAAGGCTCTCTTGGTCTCCTCCTATTTCTCCCTCTTTATCTTCAGAGATGTTTCCTTCCAGGAGCCTCCTGAAGGTCTAATCCTGTCTTGACATCTGCTTCTCCAAAGACAGTGGTGCTGATAGGATCTGACAAAAGACCAAGATGGGCTTGGGGCCATGCTCAGTCAACACTCAGCTGGCAAGGAGGACTCTCTCCCTGGAGGAATGTGAAGAAAAGATAATCCCTAGCACAAGGTGGTTGGTAGCCCAAAGGTGAGGAATTGACCAGGGAAGCCACCAAGTCTCCAAGGATTGTAGAGTCGGCCGGTTGTGACTAAGCCATCTTGATGCCCTTTCACCCTGTCAAAGGTAATCAGAATGAGGGGCAACAGCCCTAGTTTCCTAAATGTTAGAGGCCATCTGTGAATGCCAGAAGGCTTTCTTGGTTGCTTACCGAAGAACCCTTATCTCCTGGTGTGGAATAGGAATCGTAGCTGGGAGCCATCTCAGGATCAGACAGGGCCCAAGAGCAGCAGGAACTCATACATGGTCATCTGGAACAAGAGTGTTACCTGTTGTGCTGGGGAAACCAGGTGATTTAAACACAAGATGGAGGGTGCCTGGGTGGCTCAGTTGGTTAAGCCACTGCCTTTGGCTCAGGTCATGATCCTGGAGTTCTGGGATTGAGTCCCACATCGGACTCCCTGCTCATCAGGGAGTCTGCTTCTCTGTCTGACACTCCCCTGTCTCATGTGCTCTCTCTCTCTCTCAAATAGATAAATAAAATCTTAAAAAATAATAATATAAATAAACATGAGATGGTGACATCTGGGTGGATACACCCTGAAAATTCTGGTTCTGCAGAACCATACAGAGGCTCAGAGCTTGTCCCGCACAAGGAACTGTCCCTGCTTCTCTTCCCGGCTGCCCTCCCATGGGGGCTGCTGCGTCATTACGAGCATAAGCTGGCTGGATGAGCCACACTCTGAGAGGAATAGGCTCACACCCAGTAGCTACAAGAGTCTCCCTGGGAAGGACACCGTCCAGGGAATGGGGCCCATGTACTTGTAATGGGACTCTTAGAAACAGGGGGAGGCGAAAGCCCATCCTGGGCAAAGTAGAAATGCTTACTTTTCCATCCCAGTTGGCAGAACAAGGCTGAGAAAAGTAAGCATGGTATACTGCACATGTTACAGGTGGCCAGAGGACCCCTCAGAATGCACAGGTAAAGACCCAGAGAACAGATTGGTGGGTGCCAGAGGCAGGGGCGGAGGGGCGAGCAAAATGGAAGGAGGGAGTCAAAAGGCACAAATGTCCAGTCATGTAATCAATGACCCCTGGGGAAGTAGTGTATAGTATGGTGACTATAGTTACTCAAACTGTATCCTCTATTTGGAAGTTGCTAAGAGAGTACATCTTAAAGGTTCTCATGATAAGAAACAACTCTTTGTAACTATGTTTGGTAACAGATGCTAACTAGACTTACTGCTGTGACCATTTTGCAATCTGTACCAATATCAAATGGTTACACCGTACACCTGAAACTGACAGAATGCTATGTATCCACTGTACCTCAATGAGAGGGAAACAAACAAGCTGTGCTGGGGCAAGGAGAAGCATTACCTCTCAGGAGCTCACCTGTGTCTCTCCTCTACAGGCCAGTCTGGTGAGAGGACAGACTGGCACAGAGCGGTGTTTGTTAGCAGCTAGGGTAACAATGAGGTCTCCGGAAGGAACACAGGCCAGCTGGCTGCACTTGACAGCCCGGAGCCAGGGAACCACAATGACCAGAACAATGGTCAGAGTAGGAGAGGCAGCTAGGGGGATTCCCCATAGGGACTTTTGAGGGAGTACAAGCACAGTCTCTCTAGAGGCAAACAGATGAGTTGTAGCCAAACAGAGTGCTTCTTAACACCTACAATGGGGAGAAGCCAAAACTGGCAGGGCAGGAGGCTGGGAACGGTTGCACCAATGAAAACTCACAATCTCTGTGCGGTTCCTGGAACAAAGACGATTTGCAGAGGCAGAAGCCGTTGACTGAACAGATTGCTGGGTTCCTAGGAGGAAGGACCTATCGACATCATGACACATGGATGAAATGTATAATGGATTCCATAGATAATGGAATGACTCTTCTAGTCCTTCCCCAATGAACCCTAGAGCCATTTTCCCGAGAGTCTGTACGCTAGGGATCAAGAAATACCTCAGACTATTGGACACAGTTTCTGCATTGACATTGATAGTCGGAGCTCCGATGCATCCTCATGGACCTTGTTAGAGTGGAGGCTATGGACATCAGGCAAGAAGTGGAGTCCTAGCTGATATACAGCCTACAGTGGGGTAAGGGGCCTGCTGCCCAGGCCAGTGGTCACTTCCCCAAGTCTCTAGGCATATAACTGGGCTTGGAACATCCCTGCAGGGGATTTGGCACGTGGACCAACATCTGTATCATCCTCCCACCATGAGTCAAAGACTCCTCCTTGATGTTGTTACTTTTAAAAGGAGATTTCCCAAGATATAACTGGTATAGAATAGTTTGCCAAATGTATGTGACCATGAAGCCACGTACTCCAGTCAAAACACAACATTTCCTTCACCCCAAAATCTCCCCTGTGCCCCTTTGCAGTCAGTGCCCTCCATTCAGACCCTGGCAACCATCAATCGGTTCTCTGTCCTGATTGTTTTACCTTTTCCCAAATGTCACATTAAATAGAGTCAGACAGTCTTGCAGTCTATTGGGTCATCTTTCACTCAGCATAATTTTGAGACCCACCCAGGTTGTTGCATGAGTAACTGGTTCCTCTTCATTGCTGAGTAGCCATCCAGTGTGTGGCTAGACCGCTTGACTCATTTACCATTGATGGACATTTGGGTTGTTTCCAGTTTGGAGCTATTATGAATGAAGCTGCTGTGAGCATCTGCGTGCAAATCTTTGTATGGACCTATGTTCTCCATGCATTTGTAGAAACATTTAGAGGTCGGATCGCTGAGTATATAGCCCAGTGTATGTTTACATTGATAAGAAACAGCCAAACTACTATAGAACACTTATGAAAGAAATTGAGAAAGACACAAAAAGGTGGAAAAACATTCCATGCTCATGGATTGGAAGAATAAACATTGTAAAAAGTCTATGCTGCCCAGAGCAATCTACACTTTCAATGCCATCCCTATCAATATACCATTGGCATTTTTCAAAAAGTTGGAACAAACAACCCTAGATGGCTCTAGGGTTCATGGGGGTAGGACTGGGAAAATCATTCCCTTATCTATGTATCATGATGTCAATAGGTCCTTTCTCCTAGGAACCCAGCAATCTGTTTAGCATGGAACCAGAAAAGACCCCAAATTGCCAATGGAATGTTGAAAGACAAGAACAAAGCTGGGACTATCATACTGCCTGATTTTAAGCTATGTTACAAAGTTGTGATCATCAGAACAGCATGGTACTGGCACAAAAACAGACACATAGGTCAATGGAACAGAATAGAGACTCCAGAAATGAATCCTCAACTCTACGGCCAACTAATCTTTGACAAATCAGGAAAAGAATACCCAGCGGAAAAAAAGACAGTCTCTTCAATAAAGGGTGCTGGGAAAATTGGACAGCCACATGCAGAAGAAGGAACCTGGACCATTCTATTTATACCATAATACACAAAGGTAAAGTCCAAACGGATGAAAGACCTCAATGTGAGACAGAAATCCATCAAAATCCCAGAGGGGAATATGGACAGTAACCTCTTCAACATCCGCCATAGCAAATTCTTTCAAGACATGTCTCCAAAGGCAAGGGAAGCAAAAGCAAAAATGTACTTTTGGGACTTCATCAAGATTAAACGCTCCTGCACAGCAAAGGAAACAGCCCATAAAACTAAGAGGCAAGCCATGGAATAGGAGAAGATATTTGTAAATGACATTACAAATAAAGGGCCGGTATCAAAGATCTATAAAGAACTTCTCTGGCACCTGGGTGGCTCAGTGGGTTAAGCCTCTGTCTTTGGATCAGGTCATGATCTCAGGGTTCTTGGGATCAAGCCCCGCATTGGGCTCTCTGCTCAGCAGGGAGACTGCTTCCCCCTCTCTCTCTGCCCACCTCTCTGCCTACTTGTGATCTCTCTCTCTTCATCAAATAAATAATTAAAATTTAAAAAAATAACTTCTCAAACTCAACACTCAAAAAATAAATAATCCAGTGAGAAAAATGGGCTGAAGACATGAACACGCACTTCTCCAAAGAAAGCATATAAATGGCTAACAGACACATGAAAAATGTTCAACATCGCTAGCTGTCAGGGAAATTCACATCAAAACCACAGTGAGATATCACCTTACAGCAGTTAGAATGGCGAAAACTAACAAGGCAGGAAACAACAACTGTTGGCGAGGATGTGGAGAAAGGGGAATCCTCTCGCACTGTTGGTGGGAATGTAAGTTAGTGCAGCCACTCTGGAAAACACAGAGGACATGGGGAGATGGAGAGCAGTGGTGAGTTGGGGGAAATTGGAGGGGGAGATGAACCATGAGAGACTGTGGACTCTGAGAAACAAACTGAGGGTTTTGGAGGGGCAGGAGGTGGGGGGTTGGGTGAGCCTGGTGGTGGGTATTATGGAGGGCACGTATTGCATGGATCACTGGGTGTGGTACATAAACCATGAATTTTGGAACACTGAAAAAATTTTTAAAAAATTAAAATAAAAAAAAAACATCATGGAGTTTCCTCAAGATGTTAAAAGTAGAGCTACTGCATGACCTAGCAATTGCACTACTGGGTATTTACCCCCAAATACATGGGCACATGCACCCCAATGTTTATAGCATCAGTCCACAATAGCCAAACTGTGGAAGGAGCGGAGATGTCCTTCAACAGATGCATGGATAAAGAAGTTGGGGTTGGCATATACAATGGAATATTACTCAGCCATCAGAATGGATGAATACCCACCCTTTGCATCAACAGGTATGGAACTGGAGGGGTTATGCTAAGAACATAAGGAATAGCATAGAAGACCAGAGGGGAAGGGAGGGAAAACCGAAGGGGAGGAAATCAGAGAGGGAGACAAACCCTAAGGGATTCTTGATTCTGGGAAACAAAGTGAGGATTTCATAAGGGAGGGGTGACTGGATGGGGTCGCTGGGTGATGGGTATTAAGGAGGGCAAGTATTGTGATGAGTACTGGGTGTTCTATGCAACTATTGAATCATTGAACACTACATCAAAAACTAATGGTGGCTTCTGAACAAGAGGAAAAAAAGAAGGGAAAAAAAAAAAAGAGAGAGAGAAAGAAACAGCCAGACTGGGGGCACCTGGGTGGCTTAGTCAGTTAACTGTCTGCCTTCAGCTCAGGTCATGATCCCAAAGTCCCAGGATCGAGCCCTGCATAGGGCTCCCTGCTCAGCGGGGCATGAAGGGGTCCTACTTCTCCCTCAGTCTCCTCACCTGACTGGTGCTCTCTCTTTCAAATAAATAAATAAAAATCTTTTAAACAAGTTTAAAAAAGAAAAGAAACAACCAAAATGTTTTCCAGAGAACCCTATAGTTTTGCACCCCCATGGGCAATAGATGAGAGCTATGGTTGCTTCATACCCTCACCAGCCCTTGGTTTTGTCAGTCTTAACTTTTTCCCCCCATCCCAGTGGTTGTGTAATGGTATCTTAATGTGGTTTAAAATGTTTTCTTTAGGGGCACCTGGGTGGCTCAGTCGGTTAAGCGTCTGCCTTTGGCTCAGGTCATGATCTCAGGTTCCTGGGATGGAGCCCTGCGACAGGCTCCCTGCTCAGCGGGGAGTCTGCTTCTCTCTCTCCCTCTGTCCTGCAGACAGACAGAGGCTGGCGTTGGGCAGCGACTGGGGCCACACACCGGCTGTGCTGAGAGCACTTACCTGCCAGGTGCCTGTGGTGGTGGTGAGAGACCAGGGGCCGGGCCCACTGGGCCCGGGGAGGCGAGCTCTCCAGCGGAAGAGTTGAGGTAGGGTGAGTTTGAGCCTCAGGCTCAGGCTTCTTTTGGCGGAAGAGGGCGCTGAAGGTGAGGGTGGCCTGAGGTGGGCTCGCAGGGTTCTTCCCCTCTAAGTGTTTCCTGCAGCTCCCAACTGCACCGCTTCCTCCTGGGTGGCAGGCGGAGTCCTGCTGTATGGCTCAGGTGCCCCCAATCTGGAGGGCTTGAGGGCCAGGCCTCCGGGGGCGGAAGCCTGAGAAACCAACCCAGGGTTAGGGTTTGAACCTAGGGACATGGCCAGCCGCACCTGCATGTGCTGAGGCCGGCTGGGGCAGGGGGTGGGGGTTCAGTGGGCTGAGTAGAGGGCGGGTTTGGCCGGCATTCAGGCAATCAGAGGTGACTAGTCCCACGTGTGCACGCGCCCCTTAGAGCGCTTTCCCGTAGGCTTCGGCGGCGGCGGCGGGACCACATGCTGGGCCGGGCCCAGTAGCCTCCCCCAAAGACCCCCGCAGCCAGAAGCCAGTTCGCTGGGGCTTTCCAGCCAATTCTCACGAGCTTTCTGCCCAAATCGACATCAATTCAGGCAGAAAGCTCGTGAGAATTGACCAGTGTTGGGCGATGATTCGGGCCACGCGCTGCCGCGCTTAGAGCCCTTTCTGGCTCGGTCCGTATTGCGGCCATGCAGGGGGCGAGCAAGGACCACGCGGCTCCAGGAGGCCCCGCGGAGCGGAGCACCCAAGGGGCAGAGTTGAGTTAGGGTGTGAGCATAAGCCTCTGGTTCTGGCTTTTTATGGTATAAGGTAGTGCCGAAGTTGAGGGTGGCCTGAGGTGTGCACGCAGGTTTCTCCTGCGCTGAGGGTTTCGCGCAGCTCCAAACGGCACTATTTCCTTCCGTGCGCCAAGCTGAGCCCTGGGCTGTGGCTCTTGTGACCTCAATCTGGAGGGCTTAGGGGACAGGCCCCTGGGGAGGGAAACCTGAAAACCCAACCTAGGGTTCGGGTTAGGGTCTAAGGGTATGTCAAGCCCGAAATGCCAGTGCTGAGACTGGCACCCTGGGGCTGAGTAGAGGGAGGTTTGGCCATGTGTGTGCCTCCCTTTTAGGGCACTTTACCTCGTGAGAATTGGCCAGCGTTGTGCGCGGTGATTTGAACTGTGCTGGCGCCTGCTGTTTAGAGCGCTTTCTCGCTTAGTGTGTGTTGCCACCATCTGGAAACTCGGACCCACTCGACTCCCCTGAGGGCCACAGCTGAGGGGAGCTTTCCTGGGCCAGAGATGAGGGATGGGCTCAGGCCAAGCCTCAGGTTCCATGTCCGTGGCCCGATTTAGCACTGAAGGTGGGGATGGCCTCCAGGGCATGCTGGTTTCTCCCACTCTGAGGGTCTTGTGCAGTTCCAAATGGCGCGGTATCCTCCTGGGTGGCAGGTGGAGTCATAGCTTGTGGCTCAGGGGTCCCCAGTCTGGAGGGCTTGGGGGCCAGGCCTCTTGGGACAGACGCCTGAAAAAACAATTTAGAATTAGGATTAGGGACTAAGGGCATGGCAAACCCAATCTGCCAGCGCTGAGACCCAACCACCAGAGGGCGGAGTTGAGGACAGGGATCACCCGTATCACGCTCTGGGATGGTAACCAGGGGAGCCACTGAAAGTTGGGGTGGCCTCAGGGAGGCATGCAGGTTTCCCCCAGTCTGAGAGTTCTCCACACCCCAAATGGCAGTTTCCATCTCGGTGGCAGACAGACTTCTGGGGTGTAGGTCTGGGGTTCCCAATCTGGAGAGTTTGAGGTATAGACCCCTGGGGACGGAAGCCTGAATATCCAACCTAGAGTTGTGGTTAGGGCCTAGGGGCATGTCAGGCCCGATCCGCCAGCGCTAAAATGGGCACTCCAGGGGGCTGAGTAGACAGTGTTTGGCCAAGTGTGCACATGGCTTTTAGAGCGTCTCCTTACAGGGTTCGTGCAGCGACCACTCGGGACCACAAGGCAGGTACAGGAGGCTCCCCTAAAGTCCCAGACAGCTGGAAGCGAGTTCACCCCGGGGTTTCTGGCTGATTCTCACAAGCTTTCTGCCCAAATACAGGTCAATTTGTGCAGAAAACTCTTTAGAATCAGCCACATTGGGCGGCGATGTGGGCCATGGACCTGCCCCATATTGGGAGGGCTTTCTCTCTAGGTGCGTGTTGGGGTAGTACGGGACCGTGGGTCAGGCCCACACGGCTCCCCTGTTGCCCCCACGGTGGCGATCTCCCTGGGGGCAGAGTTCAGGGAGGGGGTGAGGCTGAGCGTCAGGCTAGGTGTTTGAGCTGCTGATGGTGGTGGTGGCCTTAGGGGCATGCATGTTTCTCCCCCTCTGAGGGTTCTGCGCAGCTCCAAAGGGCACGGATTCCTTCTGGGTAGCAGGCGGACTCCTAGGTTGTGGCTCAGGTGTCCCCAATCTGAGGGCGTAAAGACCAGGCCTCTGGGAGGGGAGCCTGAGTATCCACCCCAGGATTATGGTTAGAGCCTAGGGGCATGGCAGGCCCCTCCTGAGGGAGCTGAGGCTGCCTCCCCAGGGGACTGATAGAGGATTTGGCCAGCATTTCAAGCCCATCCAGGCCACACGTGTGCCTGGCATTTAGAGAACTCTCTCGCATGCTTTGGACCGCTACCACATGGGACCCCGGGCAGATACCAGGAGACTCCCCCGAAGGACCTGCTGCCAGAAACGAGGTCACCAGCCATGTCTGGCCAATTCTCACGAGCTTTCTGCCCAAATCAATGTTGATTGGGCAGAAAGCTCGTGAGAATTGGCCAGCCTTGGGTGGTGATTCGGGCTGCGCACTGGCCCAGTGCTGGGAGAGCTTTCTTACTAGGTCCTTGTTGGGGCCTTGTGGGACTGCGAGCCAGTCCCATGCTGCTCCCGGAGGGCCCCAGGGGAGGCGAGCTCCCTGGGGGCAGAGTTGAGGGAGGGAAGGCTGAGCGTCAGAGTGCAAGTTTCTGGCCCAGGGGGCCCACGAAGGTGGGGGTGGCCTCGGGGTGCATGGAGGTTTCTCCAGTTTTTAGGGCTTTGGGCAGCTCCCAATGGTATCGTTTCCTACTGGGTGACAGACAGAGTTCTGGGGTGTGGCTCCGGGTACACAATCTGAAGGCTTGGGGTGGTCAGGCCTCTGGGGACAGAAGACTGAGAACACAACTCAGGGTTAAGGTTAGGACCTAGGGGCAAGGCAGTCCCCATAAAAAGGCCCTGAAGTGGGCTCCCTGGGAGACAGATGAATAGAGGGCGTGTTTGGCCAGTGTTCAGAGGCAATGCAGGCCACCCGTGCACCAGGCCTTTAGAGGGCTTTATCATAGGTTTTGGGCCGCAACCACCCGGGACCTCTGACTAGGCCCAGGCGGTCCCCGCGAAGGCCTTCGCCGCAAGAAGGGAGTTCGCCAAGGGTTCCCAGTGAATTCTCACCAGCTTTCTGCCCAAATCAACATTGTTTTGGTTAGAAAGCTTGTGAGAATTGGCCGGGATAGTGCAGTAATTCAGGCCACCTCTGGGTCTTGGCAGCCATTTATTGCTAGATGCAGGTACGGGCCATGCCGTACTGTGGGATGTTCCCAGTAGTTCCCCTGAGGCAACCATGGAGGCGTGTTCCCCCGGGGGAAGGGTTGACAGAGTTGGTGAGGCTGAATGTCAGGCTTCGAGTTCCTGGCCAGGGGGGTGGGAGCGCCAAAAATGGGAGAGGCTTGAGGGGGGCATGCAGGTTTCTCCAGCTCTGGGGGTTTTACACAGCTCCCAACAGCACGGTTTCCTCCTGGCTAGCAGGCAGAGTCCTGGCGTTCGATCAGGGTTCCCCAGTCTGGAGAGTTAGGAGAGCCAGGCCTCTGGAGATGGAAGCCTGACAACCCAATCTAGAGTTAGGGTTCATGGCTAGGGGCATAGCACGCCTGATCTGTCCAGTGCTGAGGCAGGATTGCCAGGTGCTGAGTGGATGGTGTATTCAGATGGGGCATCAGGCTTCGGGTTTGTGGCCATGGGGAACTTCAAAGGTGGGGGTGGCCTCAGGGGTGCATACAGGTTTCTCCTTCTCTGAGGGTTCTGTGTATCTCCATGGGCCACAGTTTTCTCCTGGGGGGCAGGCAGACTCCTGGGGTCTGGGGTCCCCAATCTGGAGGGCTTGGGGGCCAGGCCTCTTGGGCGAAAGCCTGCAAACCCAACCCAGGGTTAGGGTTAAGGCCTAGGGTCATGGCAGGCCCCATCTGCCATCTATAAGGCAGGTTCCCCCAGAGGGCAGAGTAGAGGACAGGCTTGGCCCGTGTTCAGAAGCCATCCGCACCATGATTGCACTTGGCATTTAGAGGGCTTTCTTGCAAGCTTCAGCCCGCAACTACATGGGACCCCGTGATGGGCTGATGTGGCCCCTCCCAAATACCCCCACCATAGTAAGCTCGTTTGCTGGGGTACCCGACCAATTCTCATGAGCTTTCTGCCCAAATCGACATTAATTTGGGCAGAAAACTCGTGAGAATTGGCCGTTATTGTGAGGCAATACCGGACAGATAGCCACCTGGTGCTGGGAGCATTTTCTCGCTAGGTGCATCTTGGGGACCTGTAGGACCCTGGTCTGAGTCCAGGCAGCTTCCCTGTCAGCCACCAGAGAAACGAGCTCCCCGGGGGCAAAGTTAAGGGAGGGGAAGAGGCTGAGCCTTGGGCTCTGGGTTTGTAGCCCAGGGTGGCACAGAAGGGAGGGGGTGGCCTGAGAGGGGCAGGCAGGTTTCTCCCGGTCTGAGGGGTTTGCAAAGGTCCCAATAGCACAGTCTCCTCCTGGTGGCAGGCGGAATCCTGGAGAGTGGCTCAGGTGTCCCCAATCTGGACGGATTGGAGGGCCAGGTGTCTGGGGACAGAAGACTGACGACCCAAACTAGAGTTAGGGTTTGGGACTCCGTGCATGGCAGGCCCTATCTGCCAGCACTGAGGCAGGATAGCTGGGGAGCTGGTTGAAGATCATGGTTCAAAGGGGGTGTCAAATCCGGGTTTGTGGCCCAGGGGGACCGCCGAGTATGGGGGCGGCCTCTGGGATACATGTAGGTTTCTCCCACTCCGAGGGTTCTCTGCAGCTCCAAAGGGCACAGTTTTCTCCTGGGTGGCAGGTGAACTCCTGGGGTATGGCACAGGGGTCCCCTATCAGGCTGGCTTGGGGGCCAGGCCTCTTGGGACAGAGGCCCAAGAACCAAACCCAGGCTTAGGGTTAGGGCCTAGGGGCATGGTGGGCCCATCTGCCCGGCTGAGGTGGGTTGCATGGAGGACTGTGTAGAAGAGAGGCTTGGTCGGCATTTGGACGTGATCCTGGAGGATTCCCTGTTCGCCTAGCACACCGCCAGTCCTCCTGAGTGTCTCCTGCCATGGCACTTGTCACACAAGGCTGTCATATGCTGTCTCATGGTCTTTCTTTCTGCTTGGAGGAGATCTCTCTCACAGATGCCTGGATCGATGGCAGGCAGATGAATGGTTTCAGGATCTTTGCTCCTGGACCAGCAGATGTCCCTCAAAACCATGATGGGTAGGGGGAGTCTCTGTCCCTCTGTGTGCCCCCAGCCTCGGTGGAACCTAGTGTCCAGGACAAGGGTCTTGGAAGTACTCCCAGATGAAGTTTGTTCTATGAACGTGGCCTCCTTCTGAGATCACTGTGCAACCACCGTGCATGGCTGTTTCTGTGGGACAGAAAGCACGCTGCTCTATTGTATTCTCCTTGCACACTGTGGCTACACTCTCACATGTTCACACTTACACCTCCGTTTCTGGGCATCACTACCATGGAAATGACAGTGAAGTCCCACTGGGCTGCAGACAAGTAGACGTGCCATTCCAGGTGTCCGTAGAGGAGGATGGGGATGGAGTTCTGGCTAAAGGATGGACATCCTTGTCTCTGGGGGTGAAGAAATCAGATTTGACCCAGAAAGCACTACGTTCTACTCAAAGAAGGGCCATGATCCTCAGATCTTTGAGACCAGGGCTTGGCACAGAATTTTCTGGAAAACCTTCTGTAAAGATTTTCTGTCAAGTGTTATAGTCCATGTGGTGTCTCTGGCAATGACTCCACTCTTGCACTGTGGCTTGAAAACAGCCACAGACCGTCCATAACTCATGTTCCAGACACATTTGATTGCGAGAATATGGTGGGAGGTGTATTTGGCCCATGGGTGGTAGTTTCTGCAGATCTGCAACACGATGGGTGATGGCGGAGAGGACTCTTCTTTTCCAGTGGCAGAGTGGGAAGACACTGGGATCTATCCTGCCTGACCCTGGCCCTTGCAAGTGAAAGGAAAAGAAGATGATAGTGAGATTGGCCAACAGTGAAGGCCTCAGGAATTCACCCCCCACCCCCATTTCTCTGTCGGCTTTGAGCTTTCCACAACATGTTTGTCTGTGGTTGAATCCCACAGGTAGGTATTATTTGGTTGAGTCAGTCCCCATTGCCTGGTGGGTATGTCTTGTGGGTTATATACCACACAGATGCATATCTTGTTCAGGCCAAGACCATGAGCACATTTGGGGTTCTCCTGAGTTAGTGGAGGATCTGGCATGTGTGGGCTTCAGGATGAGTCTGATTCAGCCCTTAGCAATGTTATTGAGCACTGGCTTCCTGGGCCCTCTGTGGCACTGGTACAGACCTGGCCTAGGCCACTTGTGCCATCGTGATGGAGAAGCCTAGCTTTTTCCATCTTCCTCTACCCTCTGTCATCACATGGGTTTCCCACCGACCATGTCTTTGCAGACAAACTCTGAGATGGCCCATGGCTTGGGACTCCATTGACATCCCAGAGTCTCATTATAACCAGTGTCAGAGGTTTCTGGGGCCCTGAAATGACCTTTGTTCCCAGAATATGCCCCAGGAAGAGTCCCAGAAGAGTCTGGGAGTCCAGAAAAGATTAATGGGTGGTTGTGGCTCTAGATAAAGCCACTCTGGGAGATCCTGATGGAGGCCATCTCCCATCTCAGTCTGTCTCTTTCGCTGTTGGCCGGTATGACCTAGGAGATTCCCTTCATTGGAGCTTGAGGCTCATGCATTCTAAAATGAGGAAATGTTTCTAGATGAATTGATTCATGCAAGATGATGGAATAAACTCCTAGGAAGTTCTGGGTAGTCTCCGAGATGGATTCTATCTCAGGAATTGTGACTCCCATCCATCCCCACCCCTATGGTATTCCCCCATTGGACACAAAGACTGTTCCATGGAGATTCCCCAGGGCAACACTGGACTAGCATGTGTGTCCAGGGTGTGCCCCCAGACCATCTGATGTGGCTGAGGGGCCATGAGCAATCCCAAACCCAAACAGCGTTTTGGCTGTGCTGCCTTCCTTGCACAAAAGTAGCAGTGCCTGGGTCAGGCCTTCACTGCAACCGCTGAGCCGGCTTAGTGAGGATCTTGCCCAGGACACTAGCCCCATGACACTGTGAGGGCACAGCGAAGCCAGGGAATGCGACAAGGGATCTTCCATCAGGGTAGATGATGCAAGGTCTCATTTCACAGCAAACATGACCAAAAACATGTAAATGACAGAATAGTAAGTAGTTCAACATACTCTGTCTGATGGCTGATGGCAATGATGGGAAGAGTGAATGATGGGGTCAGAAAGGGGAATGGGAGTTCCAAGAAGCAGACCGGAGTCGCCAGGGGGTAGGGGGAGTCTCGTGGAGGAAGGGACCAGGAGTCTCGTCACGGGTTCCAGTAGGGCATCCTCAGGGTGTGCGCTCTGTCTGACCCACACCCCCCCCTCCCGCGGGGGCACTGGGGGCATTCTAGCTCCAGAGGCTTTCCAGTAATGCCAATTGGCCTGTGCAGAGCCTTTGTGGTAGGTCATCTTTGTTCCTGGCTATGGCTCTTTCTCTGCTTCTGGAGGCTGTTGATTCTCCTTTGGTTTCCTCTGAGCTGCACCATTTTGCACTGTTTTATTGGGTGGATTCAGTGCTGTTAGTTGACACAAATTCTTCCTGAAAAGAAGTGAAATAGAAGCCATCCTTGCCAGATGCCAGCCTTGGCAGGTTCAGGTGTCCCTGAATGAGGGGCAGTGTCTGCGAGAAGAATAGGAGAGCCACACAGCGAATTCTGGTCAGTAGTCGGGCATCTCCATTTTATTCTGATTTTAGAGCTTCTTATATAGGCAGTTTAATTGGGGTAGGGGTTTACAAGCACTCTTCAGACAATTTCTCTTTGTTCAGCACATGTTATTCTAGTTAAGCTATAATGGGTACAGACCCGTGCCAGGGATGGGGGACAGGGTCTTGCTTCTTGAGTCATCATGTCCCTCAGAAAGCCATAGGAGGTAGCATAAGTATGTGCTTTTTGGGAACTTATTCTGGGGTCTGCAGGAAAACAAGATATAGGTTAATGGAAAATGAGAAGCTATAGGGATGAACTAGATAATAAGGAACTGCAGGAAAACAAGGAATAGGTTAATGGAAAATGAGAAGCTATCTGGAGGAACTAAGTACATAAGAGAGAAGTAGGAACAAGAAGGCATTACCTTGGCAGGAGGTAGGTGTAAGGTGTAATTCAATGGCTCGGCTTGTGATAGCATTGGACAAACATCATCCTAGGGAGGAAATCGTCTACTGTGATACACATCTAAAGTTCTCCATAGTCCTAGGTACAGAATAATTTACCTCCTTGAAGTTGCTCTGGCCCACAAGCCTGAGAGATGTTTGTGGCAGATTAGAAAGGAGCTCTTAATTTGAGAGAGATATGGGGATCAGAGAAAAAGGCAAGAGACTATCAGACCATGCTTATCTGCCAGATAATCCGGCCCCCAGCAGGATTAGGCCTACATTCGTTCAAACCTTAACCTAGTGGGGCAAACTTAACCTAATGGGGCAATGCCCTTGACCAGGCCTCACGGCTCCCAACATCTCCCCCTTCTTTATTTTTTAAATGTAGGGCATGGACGTCCTAGGAGATTTGATGTATGGCCGAATTAAGGACTCTATAAAAATTTGGAAACAGACATAGGAAGATCAGAGCAACACCAAGGAGAAGGCCAATGTTTGCGAAGAGCGATATAAGCCCTTTATAATAAAACATGTTGCTGATATCATCCATGAAGGTAGTCACTACATCTGTAGGCAAAGAAAGCGGATTAGCTAAATTTATATCTTGAATCTGCTGGTGAAGTGCTTGTAAATTTAATCCGAAATTAGAATGGTTCCATACCCCAAGAAGATGATTTTGAACATTATTCCACGTTAATAGTGGAAGTACTATGTTTCAGAAGGGTAACACAAACCCATCTATATTCCTTATGACATTGTAAAGACAACTGAACTTTAAGGGAGTGTAGCTCATTCCCAAGGTAGAGTATTGCCTCCTCCAAAGCATTTTCTTTGTTATTACTTTGCCTATCAATAATTTCTTGAGTAGCAAGACGATAAGAGACATTTTTTGTCAGTTGATTCACATGATGAGTGGTATGTACCTGCTGGACAAGAGCTACAGTAGAAGCAGTAAAAGATTCAACAATAGCTATTAGTGCTGTTATACCAAGGATTAAACTAGCCACAAAGCATTTAGATCGAGATAGAACCAAATTAATCTCCTGGAGGGCCTGCAGCAGACCAATGTCATCACACCATGGCAGCTTTCCTTTTATAGGGAGCATGACATGAGGAGGTTGTTTTACTAGAAGTACGGTGTTAACAGACCCCCTAGGAGAAACACAATTTGTAAGAATACATTCATAGCATTGTACAGAATATAAGTCTGCAGAATGTGGATTCATAGATAAATGCCCCTGAGTAGGAGTAACTGTCAGCAGTGCATAAGGGGAAGGTACACACGCTTTTGGATGAATAGTTGGTTGCTCCAACAGGCCTAGCATATCTAATAGTCCTAAGGGAAGCCACCATTTCCATACGTTGGGTTGAAAATATGTTACATGATCAGTTTTAGTGGTGAGGGTAGGAGGAACCCATCCTCCCCAGTGCCAATGGTTTACCAGACATGGAGGTAGGAGTTAATATGCATCAGACCACCTATATTTAAACTTGGCTTTGTTTAAGAGGTCTCTATACTCCATGTGAGGACTAGGGTCGGACCAATCAGAAATGATTCAGAAGATAGGAGCAAAGGAAAATCCAGATGGCGGAGATAGAAACATGATTTCCAGAATGGGAATCCTTCAGCAGCACCCGTAGGCTTTTTTTACCAGGGTGGCATACAGGTCTTCGCATAGGGCAAAGCCTTTTGGAATAGGAGATGTTTGAGCTCCTCTGGGGTCAGGGCCTCCTGCTGTCAAAAATGTTAGAGACCACCACATACTGCGATTTCCGACAGGTCTGGCACTTACAGAAAGCCCCTCGAGATGAGTGTCAGTTTTATGACACTCATATCATCACTGCCTTTATGGCAGTGGGAAGGCAAAAGGACTGCGAGTAAGAAGGTAAAGAGAAGCCTTTGGGAGGCAAATGGGATTTTCCAAAATACGAAAAGTTGTGGTTAGTTTGAGGCTTTATATAAGAGTTGGAATCGTCTCCCAGTAAATCAATCTGATCTGTGTAAATAGAGATGGGTTCAGCATTCCAAGAAACAGGTTGCAACATCGGGGGAGTAGGGTTGTAGGCTCCAAAATTATCCTCCAATGATGATGCTCTAAGAGTCTGACAAGCTGTAATAACTAGACATATCAGAAACAGAGAGGCGGGGGTACACATAAGTCTCCTTCCTCTTACGATTTGACTGGCCTCTCGGGTTAATGCCACTATTTGGTCCCAAGAGTGGGGTGAGTCTCTGTCAGGAGGCATACTCATCCGCGGGGGATCTTTGGTTCTCCGGCAGCAGCATGGGCGCAGGCGTTCAATCCCCAGGGACAGGTTGTTCAGGAGAGACTCCACTGAGGGGGATGTTGGTCAGTGCTGTCAATAATGGTGTGGTGGCGGTGATCTCTGTCTCCTGCCTGGGTCCTCATGATTCATCTCCGTCTCCAGTGGGTCCATTCTCCAGGGATGATCTGCTGGGAGATGGGGAGGCAGAGGGTGATGGTGGCTGGACATAGGGTCGTACTCGTCGGTCAGGGATCCGCAGAGGACAGTTAGCGTCCTGTCGGAAAACACAAGCATACCCTCTCCGTCAGGTTAAGACAACATCTGGCCGCTTCCACTGTCCAGTGAGAAGGTACTTCCATTTGACTAAGGCTTTGGGCTTAGTTAAGTCAGGATCCCAAAGCCTGAGTGCACTGAAAATTTCTTTTGCATCTACATTAAGGTGATTAATGACAAGGCATGGGACAGTATGTGATGGGGAGAGCTATATGTCAGCTCTCCTTCCTGTAATTCGGTAATTTGAGTCTTTAAAGTTTGGTGAGCTCTTTCCACTATAGCTTGTCCCTGGGGATTATAGGGAATTCCTGTGGTGTGGCCAATATGAAACATGTCAGAAAATCTTTTAAAGGCTGCAGAAGTATAAGCCGGAGCACTGTCAGTTTTGATGGACTTGGGAATTCCAATACGAGCAAAACAGAAAAACGTATCTCTAACTGCCTCTCCAGTTCCAGCCAGGGCAATTATTATGGGAGAAAAGGTATCGATGCAGATATGAACATAGCAGAGCTTGCCAAAAGTGGGACTATGGGTGGGCGCCTGGGTGGCTCTGTGGGTTAAGCCTCTGCCTTCAGCTCAGGTCATGATCTCAGGGTCCTGGGATTGAGCCCCACATCGGGCTCTCTGCTCAGCAGGGAGCCTGCTTCCCCCATCCCCCTGCCTGCCTCTCTGCCTACTTGAAAAAAGAAAAAAAAAAAAAGAAGAAGAAAAAGGAATATAGGTAACATCCATCTGCCATAAGTCATTTGGCCTGAGCCCTCTTGGATTAACTCCACTTGGGGGGCAAGGTAAGAAAGTGGGACAGTGTCCGCAGGCTTGGACAATACCTCTGGCCACTTCACGAGAAATTTTAAACTGTAATCTTAAAGCTGAGGCAATTTGATGGTGAAGGGAATGTGAGACATGGGCCTCCTCTAGTGCCGGAAAAACTTGGGTCTTGGTAAGGAAGTCTGCCTGATGATTTCCTTTGTGCCAAGGGCCCGGGAGCAACTGTGTGCTCAAACATGTCCCACAAAGAAGGGAAGTTCCCTCTGATGAGGAAGTTTCTGTAGGTGGTTTAGAAGGGGAAAAATAGTGGTCTTATGCTGAAGCAAAGAAGCAGTTTCAATATTAGGAAAGAGTCTGACTATATATTGCGAATCTGTATACAAATTGAAGGGGCTACCCTGCGTATGTTGGAAGGCAAAAATGATGGCAACGAGTTCAGCTCTTTGATCTGAACTTTCTGCAGTTTGTTGGATATGAGGTTGCCCGTCAATAATTGTAACAGCCTTTCCATTAGACCATCCATCAGTAAACATGAGGACTGCAGAGGGACTGGTCCGATTTGGCTTTAGAAGGGAAAATTATTGGATGCATCTTAAGGAAATGTAATAGAGGATTAGCTGGAAGGTGAAATAGAACTTGTCCTGAAAAGCCTTCTAAAACAGTTTGCCAATCTTTACTTTGCTGTAATAAAAAGGCAAACTGATTCTTACCATAAGGAATAATAATATCTGAGACATCTTTACCAAATAATTCCTTGCTGTGTCAGTGACCCTTCATTACAAGCAAGGCCACCAAAGCAGGTAAAGATATCACTATCCCTTTTGGCATGGCTGGTAAGTGTAGCCACTCTAAGGGACCCTCCTGCCAAAGGCAACCTGTGGGCAAATACATTGTGGCTAGGATTATGAGGGCCCAAGGTTGCGTGTAATCTACTCTGTTGAGCTTCAGACTATTAATAGCTGACTCCAAAACTTGTAAAGCTTGATGAGCCTCAGGTGTTAATTGACGGGGGTGGGGGTAGGTTTAGGGTTGGAATCTCCCTGCAAGATGTTGAATAGGGGATTAAGCTCAGCAGTGGTAATACGTAAAAGAGGCCAAATCCAATTAAAAGTTTCTCAAAGTTTCTGAAAAAGTTTCTCCTAAAAGTTTCTGAAAGTCATTTAAGGTTTGTAGTTGATGTCTCCTTAACTGAAAATTTTTTTGAGAGACTTCCTGAGTATATAGTATCCTGCCTACATATGAAAAAGGGGGTTCCAATTGTATTTTCTCTGGGGCAGTTTTTAAACCCAATCTCTGGAGAGATTCCACTGTCAATGCCAATGTATCTTGTAATGTTGCTCCATCAGGATGAGCAATAACAATGTCATCTATGGGGCACCTGGGTGGCTCAGTGGGTTAAAGCCTCTTCTTTCGGCTCAGGTCATGATCCCAGGGTCCTGGGTTCAAGACCCACATCAGGTTCTCTGCTCAGCAGGGAGCCTGCCCCCTGCCTCTGCCTGCCTCTCTGTCTACTTGTGATCTCTGTCTGTCAAATAAATAAATAAAATCTTAAAAAAAAAAGTGATGTAAGCCTGCTGGTGGAAATCTCTTACCCCCTTTAGGGCCTAATTGACAAATCTTTGACAAGCGTCGTGCTATTTTTCATACCTTGGAGAAGGACTTTCCACGGATACTTCTGGTAGGTTGTTTAAAATTCTCAGAGGGTAAGCTGAAAGCAAACCTCTGACAATCCTCTTTGTGTAAGGGAATTGTGAAAAAGCAATCCTGCAAGTCAATGACTATAACATGATAACCTTTTGGCACTGCCACTGGGGAAGGGAGTCCTGGTTGTAGTGACGCCATAGTTTCCATAGTGGCATTGATAGCTGTCGACTCTTATAATAAATACCATCTTCCAGACTTCTTTTGAATGAGAAAAATAGGTGTTTTCCACGGACTAGTAGAGGGCTCTTAATTTGAGAGAGATACAGGGATCAGAGAAAAAGGCAAGAGACTATCAGACCATGCTTATCTGCGGAGCTATCCGCCTGTGGGGCGATTCGGCACTTGGCAGGATTAGGCCTGCATCTGTTCAGACCTTAACCTAGTGGGGCCATGGTCTCGACCAAGCCTTATGGCTTCCAACACATCCTTGTTTCCTAAGTAGACCTGAATAGATTCCATAGTAATAGCCCTTTCCCAGGCCCCTGGGACTTCACGTGCTCTCCAAGTCCAAGATTTTAGAAAACATCTTCTATTCTTAACAGGTTCAAAGAATCAGTTTGGTTTTTAAAAAATTCAACAACATCACACTTTTCATCATCTATATAACGACCGGTAAACATTGAATGAACAAGGCTGGATAGATGAAGAAGAATGGGATTTGCAGTGAGCTTTGGGGCATTGTTGACTCACTGTTGCCCTCGTGTGGCCACTCTCCAGATAGCACGTGGCCGAATGGGTTCCCACTTACAGGATTCAAAGGAGAATAAGAATGAAGAAGGTTGGTCCGTGAATTCCTTAGCTCCGGAAAACCATCCTCTAATTGACGAGCATATTCTAAATCGAGTCTGTCTTAACTATATACTAAAGTTAGGGCCAGGGTCAAGTTCCATACATTAACGATGGACAGCTTTGTGTATGTCAGTCTTACCTGCCTAAGGTGTTTTTAAAATATACAATGGGAGAAGATATAGTCACTGAAGCACTGAGCACATGCCCTGTCCCCGGAAATAGGTCACTACACATAATGATTGTTTCATCTCAGCTGAGGACCAGGAGCTGGTCCTCTAGGTACTAGGCAGGTAGCATCTGTGACCATCTCCCCCTCACCCCCGACAGCCACACCCAACTCCGCCCATCCTCTGCTCTGCTCAAGGGCGGCAAACAGACGGACCAGGTGCAGGTGGGACTCCCTCCTGTCAGGCATGGCTCGCTTCCCACAGGTAGAGAAATGGGCCAGCTCACATGCACATGACGTATTCTTTTGGTTCCTTGCTATCTGCCTCCCCTTTCTGTCACCCTGGTCCTGAAGCTTTCACTCCCGTGAGAACTTGGGTTTACAGATTTCTGTGGACAATTCAATGTGTAGATGTGTGTTGCCTTTGTTCCCCATCCTGGGGTTGGAGAGAAAGGTGGGAAAAGACATCCTACTCTGAAAGCAACAAAAAGAAAGATCAAGTGTGCTCTGCCCCTGGCACCTCAGGTTTGAAAGTCATGGCCAGCTACATACTTCATGTTCTACACAATCGCTTGAGGGACTCATGGATGCATGCGACATGAAATCGTACCGAAAGAAATCTTGTTACCAAACTTTTGCCTTGCAGAAGACAGCTTAGGGACACCGCCCCTTGCCCGTGCTGTCATTTCTGGTCTGGCCAATGCTCAGTCACACTGACACGTGTAGCCACCCAAGGGCACAGCTGAGCCCCCATGCTCCCCCTGGCCCCTGGTCTGGCCAACCCTGCACACTGCCAGTCCTCCTGAGTGTCCCCTGCCATGGCACTTGTCACACAAGGCTGTCATATGCTGTCTCTCGGTCTGTCCTTTCTGCTTGGAGTTGATCTCTCTCACAGATGCCTGGCTGGATATCAGGCGGATGAATGGTTTCAGGATCTTCGGTCCTGGACCAGATGTCCCTCAAAACCATGATGGGTAGGGGGAGTCTCTGTCCCCCTCTGTGCCCCCAGGCTCGGTGGAACCTAGTGTTCAGGACAAGGGACTGGGAGTCCTCCCAGATGAAGTTTGTTCTATGAACATGGCCTCCTTCTGAGATCACTGTGCAACCACAGTGTGTGGCCGTTCCTGTGGGACAGAAAGCTCTATTGTATTCTCCTTGCACACTGTGGCTACCAAAGAGGAAACACATGCTCACCCTCACACATTCACACTTACAGCTCTGTTTCTGAGCATCACTACCATGGAAATGACTGTGAAGTCCTGTTGGGCTGCAGACCGGTAGATGTGCCATTCGGGTGTCCATAGAGGAGGAGGATGGGGATGGAGTTCTGGCTAAAAGGATGGACGTCCTTGCCTCTGGGGGTGAAGAAATCAGATATGACCCAGAAGGCACTACATTCTACTCAAAGAAGGGCCTAGGATCTTTGAGACCAGGGCTTGGCACAGACTTTTCCGGAAAGTCTTCTGTAAGATTTTCTGTCAGGTGTTATAGTCCATGTGGTGTCTCTGGCAATGACTCCACTCTTGCACTGTGGCTTGAAAACAGCCACAGACCGTCCATAACTCATGTTCCAGACACATTTGATTGTGAGAATATGGGGGGAGGTCAATTTGGCCCACCATGGGTGGTAGTTTCTGCAGATCTGCAACACGATGGGTGATGGCGGAGAGGACTCTTCTTTTCCAGTGGCAGAGTGGGAAGACACTGGGATCTATCCTGCCTGACCCCGGCCCTTGCAAGTGAAAGGAAAAGAAGATGATAGTGAGATTGGCCAACAATGAAGGCCTCAGGAATTCACCCCCCACCCCCATTTCTCTGTTGGCTTCGAGCTTCCCACAACATGTTTGTCTGTGGTTGAATCCCATGTAGGTATTATTTGGCTGAGTCAGTCCCCATTGCCTGGTGGGTATATCTTGTGGGTTATATACCACGCAGATGCTCATCTTGTTCAGGCCAAGACCATGAGCACATATGTGGTCTCCTGAGTTAGCAGGGGATCTAGCACATGTGGGCTTCAGGATGAGTCTGATTCAGTTCTCAGCAATGTTATGGAGCTCCTGGCTTCCATTGTGATGGAGAAGCCTAGCTTTTTCCAACTTTCTCTACCCTCTGTCAGCATTTTGGGTTTCCACCGACCATGTCTTTGCAGATAAACTCTGAGATGGCCCATGGCTTGGGACTCCATTGACATCCCAGAGTCTCCTTATAACCACTGTCAATGGTTTCTGGGGCACTGACATGACCTTTGTTCCCAGAATATGCCCCAGGAAGAGTCCCAGGAGAGTCTGGGAGTCCAGGAAAGATCTGCGGATGCTGAAGCAGGATCGCCAGGGTGCTGTGTGGAGGGCGGCGGTTAGACGGTGCTTCAGGCTTCGGGTTTGTGGCAGGGGGGCTGCTGAAGTTGGCGGTGGCCTCAGGATGCAGTTTTTCCCATTCTGTGACTTCTGTGCAGCTCCAAATGGCACAGTTTCCTCCTGGGGGGCAGGCAGTCTTCTAGGGTGTGGCTCAGTGCTCCCCAATCTGCGGGGCTTCAGGGCCAAGACTCTGTGGGTAGAAGTATGAAAACCCAACCCAGGGTTGGTGTTCGGGCCTAGGGGCCTGGCAGGGCCCATCTGTCGCTGCTGAAGCGGGCTCCCTGGGGGCTGAGAAGAGGGCGGGTGTTGGTCGGAGGCAACCGGGGCTGCACGTGCACCTGCCCTTTAGAGCGCTTTCCTGTAGGTTTCAGGCGACACCATGTAGGACTCCGTATTGTGCCCAGGCGGCTCCTTCAAAGGCCCCTGCCTCCTCCGGAAGGGATTTCACTGGGGTTTTCCAGCCAATTCTCACAAGCTTTCTCCCCAGATCGACATCGATTTGGGCAGAGCTTGTGAGAACTGGCCGGCATTGGGCGGTGATTGGGGCGGTGAGCTGGCCCAGTGCTGAGAGCGCTTTCTTGCTGGGTGCATCTTTCGGCCCTGTGAGACCATGAGCTGGGCCCCCTTGGTCCCTGGAGGATCCTGGCAGAGGCGAGCTCCCCAGGGGGCAGAGTTGAGTTAGAGTGTGAGCCTGAGCCTTAGGCTCCAGCTTCTTTTGGCAGAAGAGGCAGCCGGAGGTGATGGCGGGTTGAGGTGGGCGTACAGGTTTCTCCTGCTCTGAGTGTTTCCCGCAGCTCTCAGTGACACAGTTTCCTCCTGGGTGGCAGGCAGAGTCCTGCTGTATGGCTCAGGGGTCCCCAATCTGGAGGGCTTGAGGGCCAGCCCTTTGTGGACAGAAGCCTGAGAACCCCACCCAGGGTTAGGGTTCTGGCCTAGGGGCATGGCCGGCCCCACCTCCTCCTGCTGAGGTGGGTTCCCTGGGGGGCTGAGTAGAGGGTGGGTTTGGTTGGAATTCAAAGGCAACTAGGGCCACGGGTGCACCTGCCCTTTAGAGAGATTTCCCGTAGGATTTGGGCGACACCACATGGGACCCCGCGCTGGCCCCAGGCTTCTGCCCTGAAGGTTTCTGCCGCAGGAAGCGGGATCACCAGGGCTTTCCAGAGGAAGCTCCTGTGAATTGGCCGGCCTTGGGTGGTGATTTGGGTCGCGTGGTGGCCCCGTGGTGAGAGCGCTTTATCACTAGGTGCAGTTGTGGCCATGAGAGACGGGCGCACGTGGCTCCCAGAGGCCCCTGGTGGAGGAGAGCTCCCTGGGGCAGAGCTGAGGTAGGGTGTGAGCCTGAGCCTCAGGCTCCAGCCTCTTTTAGCAGAAGGGGGTGCAGAAGGTAAGGGTGGCCTGAGGTGCCCATGCAGGTTTCTCCCACTCTAAGGGTTTTGCGCAGCTCCAAATGGCACGGTTTCCTCCTGGGTGGCAAGCTGTGTCCAGGGGTGTGGCTCAGGTGTCCTCGATCTGGAGGGCTTGGGGGACAGGCCCCTGGGGACGTCAGCCTGAAAACCCAAGCTAGGGTGGTGGTTAGGGTCTAGGGGCATGTCAGACCTGATCTGCCAGTGCTGAGACCGGCACCCCAGGGGGCTGAGTACAGGGAGGGTTTGGCCATGTGTGTGCCTGGCATTTAGAGCGCATTCTCGCAGGGTTCGGGACCTCGGGCCAAGCCGAATCAGCTCCTCTGAACGACCACACAGCTGAAAACGATTATGCTGGGGGTTTCTGGCCAATTCTCATGATCTTTCTGCCCAAATCAATAATGATAATTGTGCAACAATTCAGTCCACACTCGCGCCTGCTGCTGAGAGAGCTCTCAGGCTAGGTGTGTCGCAAACAACCAGGAACTCGGGCCGGGGACACCCAGTTTCATGGGTGGTGGTAAAGTCAGAAGGAGGGTATTTGGGAATTTTGGATAGAGGCATGCTGGTGGTTTCAAGGGGCTTTGCGTCAGGAACCCTGGGGTGAATTTTGTGCCTGACACTGGGTGAGTCAGGTTATCCCACAGGTTTTCCACTTCCTCCGTAGGAAATTGCCGGCAGGGAATGTCCTGCTTAAAGCAGAACCCAGCTGCACTGTCGGTGGGCACGCGGGCTGTTGCAGCCCCTCTGGAAAAGAGTATGGTGCTTCCTCCAAAAGCTAAAAACTAAACAACCCTAGGATCCAGCAAAAGCACTTCTGGGTATTTACCCAAAGGACACAAAAATGCACATTCAGTGGGGTACAAGCACCGTGATGTTTATAGCAGCATGATCAACAATAGCGAAACTATGGAGGGGGTCCCAATGTCCATTCACTGAAGAATGGAGAAAGAAAATATGGGATGGCTACATCTACATCCATATCCATATCTATATCTACACACAACAGACTAGGACCCAGCTCCAAAAAGAATGCAATCTCACCATCTGCCAGGATGTGGATGGATCTCGAGTGGATTCAGCTCAGCAAAATCAGTAGGATAAGACCTATACCCTATGACTTGACTCCTTTGGAATTTCAGAAAGAAAACAGATGAACATAGTGAGGGAGAGAGAAAGGCCAATGAGGAAACAGACTCCACCTTAGAGCACACACCAAGGGTTGCTAGAGGGCAGGGGTGTGGGGGAAGGGTTGAATGGGTGATGGCTATTAGGGAGGGCATTTGTGATGAGCTCTCGCTGTTCTATGCAGGTGAGGAATCATAAAATCCTATCCCTGAAGCAAGGGAATTAGCACCGCATGGAAACAAATTGGAATTGAAGTCAAGGAAGGAAAGAAGAAGACCGCGTTCTGCTTCATGAAGACTGGGGTAAAAATGGAGTGATTTTCGCTCTCCTGTTCTGTAGATGATCATTTTCCAACACACTGTGGTAGGAAACGCTAGTTTCTGATTGCATAAGGAGCCCTAGAAAGCTGCCATGAAAGACTCAGATCTCAGAGCACATACATGCTCCATTCCTGTGTTCCTTACAGTTTGCCCAGGTACAAAGGTTAAGTGGAGGGAGATAGGACAGAGGAAGAGGTGCAAAGGAAGAGGAAAGGAGGTGCAAAGTATTCAGGAGGAGCATTTTCCCTTTCTCATGAAAGACTTGGACCAGTCTAATTTTGGAAGAAGGAGGGGGATCCCAGAGCTTTGCAGCAGATGGGAGTTCCCGGTATGCCTAGAACTGACAGGGGTCCCTGAGGTGAGCTGAGCTAAGGGCATGGCAGGCCTGAAATGCCAGTGCTGAGGTGGGTTCCCTGGGGTACTGAGTTGGCGGGGTCAGGTTGCGTGTCAGGCTTCGGGTTTGTAGCCAGGGGGTTGCAGAAGGCGGAGGTGTCCTCAGGGGGGCATGTGGGTTTCTCTGGCTCTGAAGAGTTCTGCACAGCTCCAAACAGCACAGTTTCCATCTGGGGGCAAGTGGACTCCTGGGGTGTGGCTCCGGAGCCCCGAATCTGGAGGACTTGGGGTACAGGCCCCTGGGGACAGAAGCCTGAAAACCCAACCTAGGGTTTGGGATAGAGCCTAGGGTCATGGCAGGCCAGATCTGCCAGTGCTGAAAATGAAACCGCAGGGGGCTGAGTCTAGAGGGAGGGTTTGGCCACCTGTGCCCTGGCTTTTAGAGTGCTTTCTTGCAGTGTTTGGGCCAGACTTCCTGGGACCTCTGGCCAGGCCAGGCAGCTTCCCTAAAGGCCCGTGCAGCTGGAAGAGCGTTCGCTGGGGGTTTCCGGCCAAATCTCATGAGCATTCTCCCATAATCGATATCGATTTGGGTAGAAATCTCGTGAGAATTGGGCAGCATTGTGCGGTAATTTGAGCTGTGCTCCTGCTTGCTGTTTAGAGTGCTTTCTTGCTAAGTGCGTGTTGGGACCATCTGGGAACTCAGCCGGACCCACTCGAGTCCCCCTGAGGGCCACAGCTGAGGGGAGCTTTCCAGGGCCAGAGATGAGGGAGGGGCTCAAGGCACAGTCTCCATTTTGGTGGCCCAGTGGGGACCCGAAGATGGGGGTTGCTTTCGGGGGACATGCTGGTTTCTCCCTCTCTGAGGATTTTGTGGAGCTCCAAACAGCGCAGTATCCTCCTGGGTGGCAGGTGCAGTTTGAGGTTGTGGCTCACGGGTCCCCAGTCTGGAGGGCTTGGGGGCCAGGCCTCTGGGGATGAAGCCTGAGAACCCAACCCAGGCTTAGGGTTCAGGCCTAGGGGCATGGCAGGTCCCACCTGCTAGTGCTGAGGTGGGCTGGGGGGGTGGTGGGCTGAGAAGAGGGTGGGTTTGGGTGGCGTCTGGAGGTGACTAGGGCCGTGGGTGCACACACCCTTTAGAGCACTTTCCTACAGGCTTTGGTCAGCACCACGTGGAACCCCGGGGCCAGACTAGGCAGCTCCCTTGAAGGCCTTGGCCACTGGAAGCGAGTTCACCGGGGCTTTCCATCCAGTTCTCAGGAGCTTTCTGCCCAAATTGATGTTGATTTGGGCAGAAAGCTCCCAAGAGTTGGCCAGCGATCGGCAGCGAACGGGGCCGCATTCCGGCCGGTGCTGAGAGTCCTTTCCCGTTAGGTGCATGTTGTGGCCATCGGAGACCTCGAGCCAGGCCCACGTGGCTCCCGGAGGCCACCTGAAGAGGCAAGATTCCCAGGGGACAGAGTTGTGTTAGGGTGTGACCCTGAGCCTCAGGCCCAGACTTCTTTTGTCAGAAGGGGGCGCCCAAGGTGAGGGTGGCCTGAGGTCTGCATGCAGGTGTCTCCAGCTCTGAGTGTTTCCTGCAGTTCCCAAGGGTCGGGTTTCCTCCTGGGTGGCAGGGGGAGTCCTGCGGTTTGGCCTCAGGGGTCCCCAGTCTGGAGGGCTCTGGGGACAGAACCCTGAGAAGCCAACCCTGAGAAGTGGCTGGATCCCACTGAGCCACCCAGTCACCCTGTATCTTTTTTTTTTTTAATTTTTTAATTATTTTTAATAAACATATATTTTTATCCCCAGGGGTACAGGTCTGTGAATCGCTAGGTTTACACACTTCACAGCACTCACCAAAGCACATACCCTCCATTGTAGTCCATAACCCCACCCCCCTTCTCCCAACCCCCCTCCCCCCAGCAACCCTCAGTTTGTTTTGTGAGATTAAGAGTCACTTATGGTTTATCTCCCTCCCAATCCCATCTTGTTTCATTTATTCTTCTCCTACCCCCTTAACCCCCCCATGTTGCATCTCCACTTCCTCATATCAGGGAGATCATATGATAGTTGTCTTTCTCCGATTGACTTATTTCCCTAAGTATAATACCCTCTAGTTCCATCCACGTCGTTGCAAATGGCAAGATTTCATTTCTTTTGATGGCTGCATAGTATTCCATTGTATATATATATACCACATCTTCTTTATCCATTCATCTGTTGGTGAACATCTAGGTTCTTTCCTTAGTTTGGCTATTGTAGACATTGCTGCTATAAACATTTGGGTGCACGTCAGGCACCCTGTATCTTGAGACCTTCACAGTGATGGTGGTTTCATGAATCTATACATGTAATAAAGTTACTCTTCCCCTGAATGATATAAGTGAAAGTAAGGGTTCCCAGGACTTTATTCAAATAAAGTCTCCCTAAGAGAATGAGCTTTGAAGGTATTCCTATGGTCTGCATAACTTTTCATTGCGTCAGAGCCAGTCCCCCCATCTATGAAAGCATGAAAATGTCTGGTGTCTTCTTGGGCACAGTGAGCCATTTACTGCTTCCTGTTTTGATTTTTTTAGTTCCTCCGTCAGCAGTTTCTCATCTAACCAAGTGCTTTACTGTAGAGAAAGAAGGAAAAAGAGGAACTCTAGGCTGTTAACTAGGTTTGTTTTTTGAATTCCTGTTAATTATTGTCTGTGTTCTGCTGAACATCACAAGCTAGTCTTACTATTAATGCAATTCTGCCCCGGTTTGGGGAAGTCATGGGTTCCACGATATCCGCCAAAGATAAGAGTGGCTTTTGCCAGTGTCTTTTCATGCTCATTGAGGTCTGAAGATAGAAGATGTGAAAAGAGATAATACTGATAGCACTTCTTTGATTTAATGAACACTTAAGTTGAAAAAGAGGGCTTATTTGGGAGAGGAAGTATAAGAAAAGGAAACAAGGCGATACAAGGAACTTGATACAGCAAATGATTTTGAGGGCATGACCTGATATCAGCCCATTTAGTCCAAAGTCTTAGACTCTCACCTGTAGCAACATGTAGAGAGGCATCGGGCTGAAAAACAGAAGAGTCATGTTGTTTCATGGCCAACTTGCTGCATCCTCTTAGGTATCATGTTTCCTCAGTATCTCAGTTTCTTTAATTACAAAACCAGGGTCCTTGGCCATTGTCACCTCTGAAGTTATTCCAGTTGTAAAGTTTTATATCCAAGGTCTTATAGGGTTCTTCACCTGTTCTGGAGAGAAGATCACCAGAAGTTTGAACCAGAGGGCTCTTCTGGTCAGCTCCCATTCATTTAAATTTATTTTGTATTCAGCCAACGTTTGCTAAGTGGTTAAGAAAGTTTTGAAGGACTGGATAAAAACACATAACAGATTGCTGTCCATGATCTAAGTAGTGATTTCTGAGCAGGAGGTGCTGGAAGGGACCAGAACTCTCAAGATCCTTTTGGGCTCTTGTGTCTTCCACAGCTAGGAGCTTGGGCAAAAGGTTCTTCGCAAAAATAATTCTCTAAGAAGAGGACTTTCTTGAAGCCATTAGCTTGAGCTCTAGAGGAAATTTGGTCTTAAGAGCGTAGAAATTTTAAAGTACTTGGGTGATTCAGTGGGTTAAGCCTCTGCCTTTGGCTCAGGTCATAATCTCAGGGTCATGGGATCAAGCCCCGCATCAGGCTCCTTGCTCAGCTTCTCCCTTTGCCCCTCCCCGTGCTCGCTCTCTCTCACTCTCTCTCTCTCTCTCTTTCTCACTCTAATAAATAAATAAATATCTTTAATTTTAATTAGGTTGCTGGGAGGAAGAAAACATCTTTTGAAAGGCTTAACTAGATTTGCTGTTTCACCTCTGGGACAGGCTATTATTATTCCTTGGTTTGGGGAAGATCATGTGAGTAATGATACGAGTAAATTATTCTCTGTAGTGCCTCCCATATGCCAGGTGTTATAATAAATCCCATTCAATTTATTCATTTAATCCTCATAAAGAATGCTAAGGTCAGGGCACCTGGGTGGTTCAGTGGGTTAAGCCTCTGCCTTCGGCTCAGGTCATGATCCCAGGGTCTTGGGGTTGAGCCCCACATCGGGCTCTCTGCTCAGCGGGGAGCCTGCATCCCCCCCCCATCCTCTCTCTCTGCCTGCTTGTGCTCTCTGTCAAATAAATAAATAAAATCTTTTTAAAAAAATAAAGAATGCAAAAGTGGGTATTTTTATTTACTCCATTTTATAGATGGGGCAGCTGAGGAACACACAGCTTTTAAGAACTTACTCAAGATGGTATACAGTAAGTAGCAGAGCTGGATGTGAACCCATACACTTGGCAAATTGTGCTCTTAAGTCTACCCACCAATGCTTCCCTAAGTGAGTCTGTTAATAACATAAAAGTGAAGTTAAGATTACTTTATGACCCAGTGTGTTGGTTTCCTATGGCTGCTGTAATGAATTACGGTTACCTTGACAGCATAAAATAGCAAAAACTGGGATGCCTGGGTGGCTCAGTCATTAAGTGTCTGCCTTTGGCTCCGGTCGTGATCCTGAGGTCCGGGGATCGAACCCCACATTGGGCTCCTTGCTCGGCGGGAAGCCAGCTTCTCCCTCTCCTTCTGCTTATGTTCTCTCTCTCACTGTGTCTCTTTCTGTCAAATAAATAAATAAATAAATAAATAAATAAAATCTTTAAAAAAAAAAATAACAGAAACTTATCCTCCAATAGTTCTGAAGGTCAGCAGTCCAATTGGTTTAAAATCCTTTTGGCAGGATTGCATTCCTTCTGGATACAACGCCTTGCCTTTTCTGGAGGCTGCCTGCTTTCCCTGACTCAAGGCCTCCTTCCCTCTTCAACCGCCGGCAAAAAAAATCCAGACACGTCTTTCACATGCTGCATCACCTGGCACTTTCTTTTCTCTCCCCCTTTCCTTTATAATGACTCTCGTGATTACTTTGGGCCCACTTTGATAATCCGAAATAATTTCTTCATCTTAAGATCCTTAACCATGTCTGCAAAGTTTCTTGCCATGTAAGGACATACCCAGATCTGGAGGGTGGGAATGGGGAGTGACTGCAAATGGGTACAAGGGATCTTCTCGGGGTGATAGAAATGTTCTAGGGGGGCCTGGGTGGCTCAGTGGGTTAAGCTGCTGCCTTCGGCTCAGGTCATGATCTCAGGGTCCTGGGATCGAGCCCTGCATCAGGCTCTCTGCTCAGCAGGGAGCCTGCTTCCTCCTCTCTCTCTCTGCCTACTTGTGATCTCTCTCTGTCAAATAAATAAATAAAATATTAAAAAAAAAAAAAAAAGAAATGTTCTAAAATTAGATCATGGGGATGCTTGTACCACTCTCTACATTTACTATAAACTATCGACTTGTGCACTTGAATGAATTGAGGGTGCCTGGCTGGGTCGGTTAAGTGCCCTGCCCTTGATCTCAGTTCAGATCTGGATCTCAGGCCCAGTGTTGGGTTCCACGCCCATCATGGAGGCTACTTTAAAAAAAAAAAAATGAATAGGGATGCCTGAGTGGCTCAGTTGGTTAAGTGTCTGCCTTCAGCTCAGGTCATGATCCCAGGGTCCTGGGATCAAGTCCCACATCGGGCTCCTTGCTCAGTAGGGAGCCTGCTTCTCCCTCTGCCTGCCCCTCCCCTGCTTGTGCCTCTCTCTGTCAAATAAATAAATAAAATATTTTTTAAAAAATGAATGAATTATTTGATATGTAGATTATATCTCAATAAAGCTTTTTTTTTTTTTAATGAGGAGGATAGAACCAGTACACAGTATTTATGCTAAAGTCAAGTTGCCAACTCTTTTCTTAAACAAGGACTGTCTTTCATCCTGAGATTATTTCTTTCCTACTTTTTTTAAAGTTAATATAGCTTTCCTTTCTGAAAATGATATGATAGCAGATGGCAGTAATAAGAGTTGTTTTTTCATTGCCCTTCCTTTTGAAGTAAAAAGTAAAGACCCTGTGTCAATTCTTTTTCTTTTAAGATTTATTTATTTTAGGGGTGCTTGGGTGGCTCAGTGGGTTAAAGCCTCTGCCCTCGGCTCAGGACATGATCTCAGGGTCCTGGGATCAAGCCCCGCATTGGGCTCTCTGCTCAGTGGGGAGCCTGATTCCTCCCCTCTCTCTGCCTACCTCTCTGCCTACTTGTGATCTCTGTCAAATAAATAAAATCTTTTTTAAAAAAGATTTATTTATTTTATTTTATTTATTTTATTTTATTTTTTTAAGATTTTATTTATTTATTTGACAGAGAGAAATCACAAGTAGATGGGAGAGGCAGGCAGAGAGAGAGAGGGAAGCAGGCTCCCTGCTGAGCAGAGAGCCCGATGTGGGACTCGATCCCAGGACCCCGAGATCATGACCTGAGCCGAAGGCAGTGGCC